>NC_134484.1:339507460-339559960 GCF_040206685.1 Ascaphus truei
ACTGCCCGTTCAAATCAATGGGCTGTAAGCTGTGTTTCCAGCTCCCTGAGGTACCACATGGAAGAAGACCGCTTAGTAAACATTGCCCTATCTCTCCCTATGCCTCAAGCACCACATTTAGACTATGAGCTTTATTGAGACTGAACAATTCTATATGCAGCAGTGCAGTGAGCAAGACAGCCTGTCCCAAGGCAGTAAGCAGGTAAGGCGCTGCCTAGGGGCGGCAGGTCTCATGGGGCAGCAAGAGGGAACATGTAACAGCACTTCTGCTTTCCTTTTTTTTCCTTCTTAATACATGCAGTATTGAAGCAGGGTGTCTCCGGAGCTGAACCACATTCATTTTAGCTCCGGGGACTCCTGTTTCCTGAGATACGTACCTCCTTCGGGAGTGCAGGTATCTCAGCTCAGGTTTAAAGCCCGGGGTCACATGGGCCGATGGGATCACATGACATGGGTCAATGGGGTCACATGGGCCAATAGGAAGCCGCCTATGACATTACAGCTTCCTATTGGCCTATGTGATTGGAAAGCTAAACCTGAGCAGGAGATGCCGGAACCTCCTAAGGAGATAAGTATCTCGGGAAGTCGCTGGAGCTGAAATTAATGTGGAGCAGCTCCGGAGACCCCCTGCTTCCTAGCTAGCGGGGTGGGGGAATTTGTGGGTGAGGGAATTTGTGGGTGAAAACATTTTTGGGGAGTCTTTTTTTTTTCTTTGGTTGGAGGGGGGGGGGGGGGCATCCTTAATAGTGCTTACCTAGGGGCGGTACATGACCTAGGGACGGGCCTGGCCGCTATATACCAAAGCTATTATTGCTATATTCTGTTCTGTATATTATTATTACATTCTGTGCTTACACTTTTCACTTACATAAAATATAACCTGGAGAAATGAGGGAGATGGGCATGACCCCAAGAAAATGGCAACTTGTGGTCAAAGAGGACCAGTAGCAAGTTAACGCTATTTTCTCATCCATCACTGATTTTCTGCGAATCTTACTGATTTGCAGTCAGCCTCACTGATTATTAGGATAAGACTTTTTGGTACATTTCTTGCTGATTTTGGTTCTCGGGGTAAATGGGGGGTTAATATTTCTGTATTTGTGTACTTAGAAGTTAAAGACTGCAATAGAATTATAGCACTTCTCCATGAATCACATTGGGTTTTTGACAACTTCACCCATACAATATAGACCTAAAAGATGAGCTGTGAAGAGGTCCAATAATAAGTGTCAAGAAATATACTTTCACTGGTTTCATTACAGGCTAGTTAGGGTATCACACCAAGCGGAAGCAAAAAAGTATCAGCCGTTCAAAGATTGCTGTGATCGTGGATGGGTTTTAAAGCAGTTTTAAAAAAATCATATTTTTTGACTTGTCAAAAACAATGTTTTGGAAAGCAGACTAAAGGTAAAGTAATTCAAAAATAAAATATGACCCATGCAAGTGCTATGTTAATTTTCATGTGAAATAAGCATCACTTGGCCCTTGGCTCTTTTTAATCAATGCTGCAATCATGATGGTATTTTTGTAATGATTTTCCTTGACACGCCTTGCTCATTTCTATACAGGTTGATAAATGTATAAACAAGCCTCTGGTGACACCATTCTTACACAATAGTCTTATTAACAGTGCTCACATGTCCAGCAACAACAGTATCATAACCCATCAAATGCTCACAGTTTGATTGAACAATATCTGCGGAGCGTCATCAACGTGCTAAGCAAAGAGAACTGATGTACAGTAAAGTAAATCAGGCTGCTCCAACCAATCACCTTTCAACTTCACAAACCTGAGACAACCAACACCTTTCAACTTCACAAACCTGACACAACACATTTTAACCATAATCAATAACTCCTACTGTATGTAGTGCAGTTCCCCCCCCCCCTCCATCCCCCCAGGGGAGATATGGCGGCTACTGTGTAAGCTCCTCGGGGCAGGGACTGCTCTTCCTTAATGTTACTTTTATGTCTAAAGCACTTATTCCCATGCTCTGTTATTTATTTGATTACCACGTGTATTACTACTGTGAAGCGCTATGTACATTAATAGCGTTATATAAATAAAGACATACAATACAATACTGTGTGTGTGGTGTGCTACTTGTGGCTCACAAGAGGCCCGAGCCTCTGCTGCTGGGAGCCTGGGGTGTACCTGATCCGTCGGGTGAAAGCACCTCCACCTGGGTGGGATACTAACTGTGTTGGATAACTCCGTCACAGGACATTATAAGATATACACACGTGGTATAAGCTAACAGTTTACTGCAGGTATAAAATAACAATGGTTCCAGTCCCACCAACTAGGCCACACACGGCCGTACCCTCCAACACTCTGTCCACACCTGGTAACACCGTCCGCAATCTGATTGGTTGAAGTAACATGTGATGGCAGCCATCTTGATTTTGTAATGTCATCTTAAAGGGAAAGGAAGCAGAGCCTTTCTGATTGGCTGGCTTCACTCCCTTTACATGACGTCACAGCCTAAAAATAAAAAAAAGTCACATGGTTATCCCAGTCAATCAAATTCCCTGGGGAAGAAGAAGAAGTCGCCTATAGGACGACTTTTGTGCCTCTGACTGCTAATGGGCGTTAAAAAGTCATTATAGCGCGATACTGCACTGTTATCACTGCTTTGCAAATAGCAGAGCAGGCAGTACCACGCTATAAGAGCATTTATCGCCCATTAAACCACTTATCACTGCTTTGTGAATAGCCCCCTTTATTTTTTTCTGTTTTTATAGAACAAACACTCCAAAAATTAGATGCAAGAGAATTTCTTTAATGGGCTGAAGGACCGGCTCAGTGAGTAAAGACACTGACTGATAAATATGACACTGAGTTTGAAGCAGAGGAGCCTGGTTTTTATCCTGATTTGAGCTCCTTGTGACTATCTCCCTGTGCCTCAGACATCAAAAATATAGATTGTAAACTCATCTGGGAAGGGACTCGTGCGTACAAAAATTCTATGCACACCACTGCGTACACTGTCTGCGCTATGCACGACAAAACATTATTATTATTATAATGTGCAAAAGCCCAATGCTGCATCCAATGTGACAAAATATATAGTAAATAGTTTATAGTTAAATACTTCAATAATAAAATTCTCATGAGTAAGGGTAATTTTGTTAAACCCTTTGGTCAAAGCGTTATAAGCCTTCAAGTCGCGTCAAGGCATAACCAAATACTCACTGCAGTCATTCTCCCTCCAACAGAAGTAAGAGAGGTTTCACAGTTTCGTGTTAGGACCTGCAAATTTGGTTATGCCTTGACGCGGCTTGCAGGCTTATAATGCTTTGGTCAAACGGTTTAACTAAATTACCCTTACTTATGAGAAGAATATTATTGAAGTATTTAACTATATACTATTTACTATATATTCTGTGACATTGGATGTAGCATTGGGCTTTTCTGTCGTTTGTTGTATATAATGTTGAAAAGGTTTAGAATTTAGGTAAATCAAGCAAAGTACCACAACTTTGTTTTTATTTTTTTATGTAACTGGTTAAGTAGAGTTGTTGCTTTTTTCTCTCATGTTCTATTAGGATTTTCAACCTAGTCTGGCTCATTTCCAGACTGGTTGGCGTGTAACTGTAGTAAAGAGGCTTCTTCGTCCGTCTAATTAGCCACAAAGCAGAGTGTTGCAGTCTCTATTAGTTGAAGTGTTTACGAATGATATTTCTGGGACCTGTGATGATTTGGAAAACGCGGATGCTTTTTGAAAAACGAATTCACTAGTTGAAGAAGACATCTGCTGTACCCCAGGATCATATGTTGATGTGCAAGAATTCAGAGCCTTGTTAATGAAAAATAAAAATAAAGATGATCTCTTGACAGCTTGTGATGATTCATGTACTTGGCTCACAACAAAGATACCTCTATGAAGCTTCTCTTCCAATTTGAGAACCTAACTTCTTGTAATTGTTTTAACACCTTTTGTGTGCGGACTACGTACGATGAGAATACCCTTCATCATCTGGCTGATGACCAACCAGCCTTTGCAAGTCTGAGGCGGCATAGAGCCTTGTGAGTCTTTTGGAGGGTTTTTCTATAGGGGTATATGCAACAAGAGCTGGCACAGGTTATTGCAGCTGTTCCAGTGGTAACTCCCATGTACTTGAATGGGAGTCAACACTGGAACAAGAGGGATGACACATACAGCACTTGATGCATGTGCCCCTATAACTTGCATTGCCGGGTTTTTATTCCATGCAGCCACCAAACCGAGGAATGTTATATTATCATAATTGAATTTGCTTGAAAATATACTCTTTGCAGATTTTTCTGCTGAATTTCTAAAAAGTTATTGCAGAATGGAAACCCGTGGAAATGCATGGGCGCTGTTAAAGGTTAAAAGATTAGGACAAATGTGCTATGTATATGCAATGTTGCAGTCAAAAAGGAAGGTGACTTTTCTCAAAATTGTCTCAAAACATAGATTTAAGCACCAATTCAATGTGCTGTGAAATAGTTTCCCTTTGCTGGAAAACTGATCCAACGTGTTAAAATGAATGCAATTTGAAAATCATATTGAATGAAGGTCTTAGAGGCATATTTAATAGGCTCAATAGCCGCTGATCATACCTTGGTCATTCGAAAACTCCCATTCAAGCCTAGGAGAGTTTTCGTTCAATCGCACCATACAGTAAGTAGCATCTGGATAGGTGATGATTTCTTTACACTGGATGGACCTCTAACACCTCTGTGTGATATCATGCTCAATGCCTTCCCTCTGTGTGTTACGATTGTGCTCGCCACAAACCGGGACCGGACCGCGCGGCTGAGGTGGGGTTATATAATCACCGACCTTAGTCCGCGCAGACTGATCCGTAGTGCGCAGTTCATAGTCGTACGTAGCAGGGTCAGGATTGGAGAAGGCAGCATCGTCGTTATTCAAGCAGGAGTTCGGCAACAGGTAGTCAGGAGTTCCACGCTTCAGCTTAGGAGCGTGAGTGTGGGAGTGGCCTCTGCGCGAGGAGCGGCCTCGGCCCATTACGCCGGTCTCAGCAGGGGGAGACAGCAGGCTGGCCAAAGTACACCGCAGGGCAGCGTCGGGAAACCAACGCTTCAGCACAGAAGTCAGGAACGGGCCCCCGCATGGAACTAGCAGGCGGCCTCAGGAAACAACGCTTCAGCACAGAAGTCAGGAACGGGCCCCCACATGGGACTAGCAGGCGGCCTCAGAAAACAACGCTTCAGCAGAGAAGTCAGGAACGGGACCCCGCATGGAACTAGCAGCAGGCCTCAGGAACTAGGGGCAAGAACCAGAAAGGTGAGTACACCAGGATACAAGCCAGGGTGGCTCGTGGCAGAGACAGTAACGTCCAGGGTAGGAATAGTTATGCTCGGCACTGGTTCAGTGCCAACGCCCAGGATATAAAGGGCGGAGATCCAATCACAGGAGGAGGGTGTGTGAGTATTCCTCCAATGATGGAGCACAGGGCAGAAGCTGCAATGAGAGGCAGCACATGTGCCATTGATTGCCAGAGAAAGCTTTTGCAACTGCAGAAGTCTGCAAAAGCTATAATCAAAGCCAGGAGCGGATTCCTTACACTGTGATATCTAGGTTAATGGTGCCATCACAGTTCCATAAATCCCCCAAATATTTGGTCTGAGGGGCCCAATTGAGCTCAACTGCAGTATTCTCGTTTTAGAAAAAAAACCCACTAATTTACAAGAAATTACATTTTTTTCAATATTATTTTTGGCTTTATCAGGAGAACAAGGTGCGGTCTGCTTGTAACTCAGGGATTTCATAAAATGCAATTAAATAGAAATTAAAATGACGATGTACATCTTTTTAAAATGTGTTGTGTTACTACGTCTTCTTAAAAATAGATTCTGTAGGCGAGGTCATTGCATTTCTCTATCTATCCCAATAATAAGATTGAGTCATAAAATGAGGCCTCATTTTAAATAATCTAAGATGGGGGGAAATGTTTTATAAAAGCATATGTGGTTTTCCATTGAAGCGCCTGATCACAATGAGATGCTCATCCACGCATGGGGTTTAAAATAGGAAGCTTGTTGTAAGAGGGATGAAGGTGCGGCTCCGTGAGTAAAGACACTGACTCTGATAACAATGACACTCATTCTCGGTGTCGGCTCCTTGTGACCTTGGACAGTCACTTTATCTCCCTGTGCCCCAGGCACCAAAATCATAGATTGGAAACTCATCTGGGACTGTGTCAGTAAAAGTTCTTATGCGCTGTGTACTGTGCACTATACTGCGATTGTGAAGCACTTTCAGTCCAATTGGCAGAAAAGTGCTATATGAAATAAAGTTATCATTATTATTATTATTATTATTAAAAGAACAAACTATCTTTTTTTTAAAAGACCTTTAAAGTGTTTGATCTTCACTAGGGTCTCCTGGAGCTCCTCGGTGGTTCCTTGAAGTCAGGGAACCCCGCAGCACCCATGCTCCGTCACCAGGCAGAATATGTGCCTGCCGGACACAAAGTCAGACAGGCTCAGTGCTCAGCTGCCAGTATAAAATCTGATGTCGCACTTTCTTATTATTGACCCCCGCGGCCAAGTTTGGAGTCTGGCAGCCATATTTGTAAGGTCTTTGTCACAAAAATGGTTAATGACTAAATTTCAAAATAGGTAAAATGGCAACCAAAAAAAACCCAGATTATACTTGTGACATTCGATTCTATTTAAGTACAAGAAAAGAAATATATCAAATCTGCACTGTTTATCCATCTGTTATCATGTTAAAGTAAAGGAGGTGTGAAATAGCAATGAATAGTGACATCCTGAAATCAATTTTTTAAATTTTAAATGGGGCATTATTGCTGCATGCGCATGGTTACAGTATATGAGTAACCGATGCACTCCCAGCTGACACTTTTATGGATATGTCTTACTGCTGTGTTACAGTAAGGTTGACCCTAGAAGGAAGAAGGATTAGAGACCCACAACCTCTGACAAAGAAGGTGCTAAAACATTCTCTCTCAAAAAATATTCTTTATTAGTGCTCTTATATTTGTGCTTACATTGGTACCAGGTCCAAGTTCTAGTAGCTGTATGGACCCTGGAGAAGGGTAGATTGGTTGTAAGTACCTTTTAAGGGAGCAACATGAGAGTTCTCAAAGATGTAATTTCAGTGTACAGAGCTAGCTAAATCCCACAGTTTTCTATTTTAAGTGTACTGTCAAGTACAATCGGATGGTACGCTAATCAGTACACTTGAAGAAAATGAACCAGTGAGGTCTGGAAATCTTTGTACTCTATAATTACATTTATGAAGCATTGTCACGTTAGTGCCTTAAAATGTCACTCCACTTATACAAGCCATTAGTATGCTTTTGGAATTCATTTTATGAAATGCTTGAATAGTTTTAGTTGGACCCCAATGAGAAAGTTATCGCCAAGCAATGAGCCAAATCACCCCAAATAATCCACATTTTCTTCATTGATTTACTAACTTTATATAGGTAGCACTTTTATATCCTTGTGAGTTCAACTGCACCCGGGTGAAATTAAATACATTTAATGACAGTAATACTATGAAAAGATTTGATAATCTGTCAAATAATCATTAGATAAAAATCTAGGATTTTATGTAACCGTGTAAATTCAGGCAGCTGACACCAGAGCCATAAACAGATTTCCCGGGGCCCAGGACTAGAGTTATGACCGGGCCACCTCCGCCCCCCCCCCCCCCCCATACACAAAATACACACCAAAATAAAAAACACAACTCCCAAATACATATAAAAGAACACCCCACATTCTCCAAATGCACATTTTAAAAAAAAACACCCCCAAATGCACATTGTAGAGGGTGAAAGGGGGTGGCCCGGGATTAAAGGGGTTACACCCCATTTGGCCATCCCCTGACCTCACCAGGTAGACAAGGGGTTAACTGGGCTGAGACCCAGAACTGTGATTTAACTCCTGTTATGACATGTAAATGTGTATTCCCCTGTTCCCCCTGTTTTATTGTAACATCTGGTTAATCAGTGTCTGTATCACACACACACTGGGATCCATCCGGGAGCACAAGGGTTAAATAGTGGTATAGTGATTATAGCCCTTTGTGTAACTTTCCCGCCTTTTCAGGCACCATTTTGCAGGCTCCCATAGGCCGCCATTGGAACTCCATGTCTTTCAATGGCGAATCTTGCTGTTGAGTCCTGTTCCTGAGAAGACCAGCAGATGGCGTCCGAGAGAGAGAGCGGCGGTTTCCCATTGAAAGTCAATGGGCTCATTGACTTCAATGGAGAAATCCTCGGGAGAGCTTTCCAGGAACGAGTTGGCTGCCGTCCAAACCGCTTAACTGCAAAGCGGATACAATTTCAATAGGAGAGCTTTGATCACTTTCAAGTCAAGTTCAACGACAAGTGGCGTGGGAATAAACAGTTCTAGGGCCCCTAGAACTAAAATTCTTTCTGTCCCTAGTTCCTAGACCTCCCCCCACTCGACCACAACCGGGTACCCGTATCGTGGACCCCCGATAAGGGTCGAACCGAGAAGAGCGGGCCGCGCCATAGGTTCCAATGGCGGCGGCAGAAACAGCTCAGGAAAACGGCTAAGTGTCAAATGCTGAAATTTTGTAATCCATAGCTCCGGTTCCGGAGGGCCCAGAGGATCAGGGTTTGGAGTGTCTGTAGCCACTGCTCTGGCATCGCTGCAGAACCATCCTTGACCCTCTTGGACCAACACAACGGAGTATGGACCCCCTTGAAAGTTCGGGATTTTCCCCATAGACTCCAATGGCGGCCAAACCCCATTGACCGGCTACGGCAGAAAACCCCCATTGACTTCAACGGCGGCATCGCCCCGTTGAAAGTCTATGGCGGGGATTCCCATAGCCGCCAATGGCGGCGGTTTGCTATTGAAAGTCTATGGCGGCGAAGCCCGTTGTTTTCATTGGGGATTTAGTGAAAAAACGTGATTTAATTTACAGCAGATTTTTGTGTATTAAAATGGGAAACGGTTTTAAGTGTATTTGTGTATCTCTGGTTCCCCAGGTCGTAGCAAGTCGCAAATTGGACCATAGGGTGTCCCAGTTCCGGCATTGAGAACTGGGAAGTTTGGACCTGCTGGACCCAAAGGAACCGGATATTTTAATATGTTCATGTTTTATCCAACATACTGTATTTCAAGGTATGGGTAAAACCCAGAGGAAATTCCTTTGCATACCAAGGTAGCATATGGCCAGAAAGGCGACCCAATGTCTAGGACTTGAGTATGTTTCAAAGGATTTTGTCACCTCCACTGTTTGCATGAGGGCGGAGATTATTCAAACCAGAGCAGTCTTCAAGTGTTCCATTTCACACCTCACAAACAAAGAATATCCTGCCAGAATCCTAAATTGGTAGACTAGCTGGCATTCCTAATGTAGAAGAGGGGTTATAGAAATGAGACCCCAGAGCTCTACTGCGCATGTACCAACTAGCAGGGGGGCATGAGTCAAATTGTGTTCCCACGTTAACGACTGGCAAGAGGTAATTGAAAACCAATCCACGGTACTCAATGTTAAGGATAGGGCACAAAAGGTTTATAAACTGTTGTTCCCCTGTATCCTTTGTCTTCAATTTATCATCTGCTTGCTACCTGATTGCGAGAGAATTGCTATGCTTCATACTTCTCATTCCCCAACCCCAAAGTAAGTGTACTTCTTGTTTGTTACTGTATTATTTGTGTGTTCACCTATCCAAAGGAATAAATATACTTTATTATATCTAAGACTTGTCCCAGTTCAACCCAGTGATTTGTGTAACGCTTTAATACCTGTGGCAGGCTATCGTCACACACATTTAAAAAAAAAACACCCCAAATGCATATTTAAAACAAAATACCCCTAAATACATATGTAACACCCATATTCCCCCCCCCCCCCCGGCAGCAGGATAGGGTGTACATGAGTGAACAGGGTTCCGAGCCGCTCCCGATGGGATTAGAGTGTTAGCTCGCCAGTCCGTTATCTGTGATTTCAGAGTTCCTTCTGGCAGGTTCCGGCGTTGACTGTAATGGAGGATGAAGTTGGTGGTTGTGAGTATAAGACAAGAAATAGGGCGCAAGGATCATTTGCAACTCAAATGAGTTTTATTGACAGGCATATCAGTCTAACGACTCCAGCTTAGTCACGAGCACCCTGGGTATCAATTCTTATCATATAGAACAGCGGTGCGCAAACTGGGG
Organism: Ascaphus truei; assembly: GCF_040206685.1. Classification (NCBI taxonomy): domain Eukaryota; kingdom Metazoa; phylum Chordata; class Amphibia; order Anura; family Ascaphidae; genus Ascaphus; species Ascaphus truei. Next base: position 339,517,620 of record NC_134484.1, read on the forward strand.
GGCGCACACCTTTGGGGGGTGCTAGATTTTCTGGGGGGGCGCTGCAGTTATAGAAGTCTTGCGCTCTCCCCCCAGGCATTTAAATTAAATGCCGGGGGACCACACGAAGCCTCTATAATACACTTACCTTCCCATCCAGCTCCGTGTCGTCCTAGTAACCTGGCATCAAATAACCCGGGGTCACATTAACATGGCGACGTGACATGACCCCGCATGTCATTTGATGCTGGGATTGAGTGGGGGAGGAGGGCAAGACACTGAGGAGAGCAGGCAGGGGTGCGCACAGGGAAACGTTTGCGCACCCCTGATATAGAACACAATACCTCATTAGACAGGTTCCCTGTATAATGCTCTCTTTTGGGAAAGTTCCCTCTGTGACCCCATTCAAGTGAGCACTTCTAGTCAGTGTTAGGCCTCTACTCCACCTCAAATTCTTTTGGCTTCCTAGCTCCTCGCACCCTGCCTCCCAGAATACTCCTTCAGCCTGAATATCACTTAGGAAGGGCTTGCTTCTATTCACTTGATCCTGACTGTTAATCCCAGGAGTTTGAGGCTCCCAGGCTGTCTTCACTTAGCAGTCCCTGGTCTCACACCAAGGGGAGGAATGAACCTGCACTTCCCTAGGCGAGGTATCAACTCACTTACTTTTCCCAGAACCCACTTAGTCATACTGTGAGGATCGGTCTTAGGCCCCGCCTCCGTGACGTGCCCCGTGACGCCACTGGTGACGCACCTCACGCTGACATGATTATGCATAGGAGCTGTGCTACTGTTGTCAGGCAAAGGACTCAACAAAGAGTTAACACTGACAGCAGGATACCATCCCATCTTCTACACCTGCGGTGCTTACTGACGATTGAGTGGGCAGATCATCACATGCAGCGTTGTGCCTTTCATCTTATTGGCTTACAGCCCTTTATATGCTGACCGATCCCTGCTCCAAATCGGCTGAGCATTGTTGTTCTTACCTGTGATGAAGTGCTACCCACAAGCATCCAGCCTGCTGTGTCCTGCTTTGCCTTGTGCAATCCTGCTTAACCTGTCTTGTCTCTTAGAACCCTCGACCTCGACTTGTACCAGGACGCCCGCCTTCTCCTATCCACGACCTCGGCTTGTTCCTGGAATCCCACCATCTCTACTCCTGGACCTCAGCTATGCACATCGACCATTCTACCTGTCCAACCCTAGACCAGGGCGAGTATCAATACTATTCTACTTCTCTTACCCTGACCCAGACACACGACTACGAATCTGCACACCAGACACAGTCTTGTGGCTGGAGGTTGGTGTATACTAAAATCTCCACCTCAGCTTCGCGGTTCTGTCCTGTTTGTGGTGAGCACCCGTTACAGTATGCTCAGCCCTACAAACATGGACCCTGCTGAGGTGGGTCGAGTTTTGAACATGCATGCCATGGTTCTCTGTCAATTCTCTGTTCTCCGTCAATGCCGGTCCGCTTGTCTCTTCTGCATGGAAGTTGCTCTCCTGAGATTTTCCTGAATCCTTTCCATGAATTCTGTAGCTGTAGTACCCTGTTGTCCACTGCCAGCACCCCGGATCTGGGTGCTGACATGGGAAGGGCAGACAGGTGAAAGCCGTAATTGATGAAGAAGGGTGAATCCATAGTTGACTCACTGCGTAAATTGTTGTGCGCGAACTCGGCCCAGGGTAGGAGATCTATCTAATTGTCCTGGGTATCCGAGATAAAGCATCAAATGAACTGTTCCACCTCATTCTAGTACCTTCCTACGATACACGGGTGTGGTAAAAAGATGACCTTCTGGGACTTTGAGACCCTCAGGAATGTGGGACTGACTTTGAACAATGTTCTCCAAAGACTCAAATGTATTTGCAGAGATTACGCATGCTGAGGGGAGTATAGTCTCCTGTCGATCCTCCGCCTTGTCCTCCACCAGGAACTGACTGGAGAGAGACACCCATCCCGACTCTCCCCCCCTGTCAGCAGCCCTGGCTGACACACATACACTGCCCTTTGGCTGCAATAGGAAACTACAACTCCCAGCTTGCTTTACGGCAGCAGGGAGCCACTTCCAGTACAGGAGGATCTGACTTGTGATGGACAGGGCCTCAGCCAATGAGATTGGACTCTGGAGAGGCGGGATTAAGGAAGAAGCTCTCTAAGAGTCCTGGTACGAAGGACATGCAGTGGCAGAGCTGCAAGGTGGCACTACTACTTGCTACAGTAATTTTGCATGAGCCTGAAGGACTTCAGGATTGATAGAGTATGACCCGGGGCCAGCCTTCATCCTGCTAAAGAGAGCGGTCATTGGCTGCAGAGTGAACAGAAGATTGTACAGGGAGGCTGTTGCAGGGTACATGCAGCCACACACGCGGGTTCTTTGCAATAGTCTTTCATCTCTCTCTGCTTGTAGCCGGGCTGCTCCTGCATTAACTGTCCCTGCTGTCTGGTCTGCTCGCACAGAAACTCTTTTTAAAATTCTTCCATTTTTCTCATTCTTGTGTGTGTGTGTGGCCCTTTAACTGCAGGGCTTTCAAAATCCCGGCACTTCTTGACATCATATGTTGCAGGGTACATGCAACCACACACGCGGGTTCTTTGGATAAGGCTTATTTATTTGAGCCTTAAAACATGCAGCACACCAAAAACAAATAGCTTCTCATCAGCAAACAAAAGAAAATAGCTTCTTCTTCAGCAGACAAAACAAAATAGCTTCTTTTTAGCAGACAGAACAAAAATAAGGCAGCTTCTCTTTGTATGCAGGAGACAGACAGTTCATCACACATGTACTTTGCACCACAGACCTTACAGCAGTAATCTCTTCAGCACTTTCAGTCCTGTCTCCTCACCAGCTCTCTTGCATGTGTGTACAGCCTGGGGTTTTAACATCTTGATTATGCAGCTGGGGTCAGACTAATTAAGCAGCCCTTCTCAACTTAACCTCGTCACTGCTGCACTGCAAGCCTAAACATAGGTTTTCCAGGCATATGGCTGGTGACGTTCATTCACCCTGTCACATTCCTCCCCTGTTGGTGTGTGGCTGGGGCCACGCACGGCTGAAGCCCGATCCACCACCCCTTCTCTAGAAAAGAAGTCATCATTTGCATTTTCTTTTCCAGGCCTGTGCTGAATCTCAAATGAGAAGGGTTGGAGGGCCATATACCACCTGGCCAATCTAGCATTGGAGTCCTTCATGCTATTTAACCACTTTAATGGAGCATGGTCCGTCACCAGAGTAAAATGAACTCCTGCCAGGTAATGCCTCAAAGCCTCGATTGCCCACTTTACTGCGAGGCACTCCTTCTCAATCACTGAGTAGTTTTTTTCCCTCGGGAACAATTTCCTACTCAGAAAAAGGATCCTAGCCCTATCTCTGATGCATCGATTTGCACTACAAAAGGCCTGTTGAAGTCTGGGCTTCTAAGGACGGGACCCTCTGATAGACACCTTTTTATGTCCTCAAAGGCTCTCTGACACTCCCTTGACCATACCACTTGTGTAGGGGCGGACTTTTTTGTGAGGTCCATTAAAGAGTCTGCCACTTCAGAGTAGTTGGGGATGAACCGCCGATAGTACCCTGCTAAACCCAGCAGAGAGCGTACCTGCGTTTTTGTTTGGGGGGTCGGAACTTCTTTCAGGGCAACTACCTTGTCGGCTAGTGGCCTTACTTTTCCACCTCCCACTGCATATCCTAAGTATTTGGTTTCCACTTTACCTAAGGCACATTTCTTAGGGTTGGCTGTGAGCCCTGCCTCGCTTAGAGATTTGAGGATCGCTTTCAGCCTATTTAGATGGGCCTGCCAGTGTTTACTATAAATGGCAATGTCATCTAGGTAGGCTGCGGCATAAGCCCTATGGGGTCTCAGCACTTTATCCATGAGTCTCTGAAATGTGGCTGGGGCTCCATGCAGTCCAAATGGCATTGTCACAAACTGGTATAAACCCATGGGAGTGGCAAATGCTGTTTTGCACTTGGACTTTTCCTCTACGGGTATTTGCCAGTATCCTTTTGTTAAGTCCAGCGTGGATATATATTCCGCATTACCAAGGGCATCGGATATGCGTCAAACTTGGATACCACATTGACCTTTCGGAGGTCCACACAAAATCTTACCTTCCCATCGGGTTTAGGGACCATAACTAGTGGACTACACCACTCACTGCATGATTCCTCAATCACGCTAAAGTGTAACATTTCTTGTACCTCCTTTTCTACCAGGGCCTTACGGCTTTTAGGCACCCTGTAAGGACGAGAACGTACTTTCACCCCAGGTGCTGTCCTTATCACACGTGAAACTAAATTAGTTTGCCCTGGTAAATCAGAAAAAGCATAATTGAATTGTGTAATTATTTCTAACAAGTCCCCTTTTTGTTCAGGGGACAATTGTCTACCCATTGGGATTTGTTCGTCACCAATGATGTTCTCCCGTGGGGGCTGAGGACCCAGGTCCGTTTCATCCTCCACCGGGTGGATGAATAGAGACTGCTGCACCTTCCAGGGTTTCTGCAAGTTCACATGGTAAATTTGTTTACCCTTCCTGGACCCTGGTTGAGCGATATCGTAATCCACATCACCCGTGCGGCAAAGTACTTCAAATGGGCCCTGCCATTTGGCTAGGAGTTTGCTCTCACAACTGTGTAACAATAACATCACCTGGTCTCCCGGATGAAACACTCTCATGCACGCATTTTGATTGTAATGTCTCTCCTGACTGTCCTGGGCTGATCTAAGATTCTCCCTAGCAAAATGGCCGACCACATCTAGGCGCTTCCTAAGGTCTAATACATATTGCAGGGTATTCTTAGAAGGGGACCGCTGTTCCTCCCAGGACTCCTTTAGGAGGTCTAGGATACCCCGGGGTTGGCGGCCATACAGTAATTCAAATGGAGAGAATCCCGTGGAGGCCTGGGGAACTTCCCGCACTGCAAACAGCAGAAAAGGGAGAAGTTCATCCCAAGCTCTCTTCTCTGAATCTACACATTTTCTCAGCATACCTTTTAGCGTTCGATTAAATCTTTCCACCAATCCGTCAGTCTGTGGATGGTAGACCGATGTCCGAACAGACTTGACCTCTAGTAATTTTAAGACATCCTGCATCAGTTTAGCCATAAAATTTGTACCTTGGTCTGTCAACATAACCTGGGGAAGTCCAACCCGTGAGAACAGCTCCAACAATTTGTTGGGTACTTGCTTCACCGTTGCTGTCCTCAGGGGGAACGCCTCAGGATATCTTGTTGCATAGTCAACTATTACGAGAATGAACCTGTGTCCTTTCGCAGAAGGTTCTAGAGGTCCTACCAAGTCTACTCCAATCCTCTCAAAGGGAACTGATATCAAGGGTAGGGGAACCAAGGGGGCTGGTTTTTGTCCCTTCGGACTAGTTAGCTGGCATTCAGGACATGCCGCACGTAACTTAGCAATATCACTATGCATCCCTGGTCAATAGAATCGGGACAAAATACGGTCCAATGTTTTATCCCTACCAAGGTGACCACCCCAAGGGACAGTATGGGCTAGGGTGAATACAGATTTAACAAACGCTTTGGGAACCAATATTTGTCTGGTGACCTCCCTTGTTTGTGTCTGCCTATTTACCCTATACAGGATATCATTTGACAATTCAAAATGGGGGAATACTATCACCCCCTGTGCATTCAATAACCGTTCATCAATTTTTACTACTTTATCATATTGTCTGGCAAGGACTGGGTTGTTTACCAGGTTTATCCTGAGCCAGAGAATGAAGCTCCTCCTGAGAGACTGGAGCCATTAGGTTTGAAAAGAAAGGCCAGTCACGGCCGAACAAAATGGGGGCAGGGAGCCAAGGAGCGGCTCCTACTTCGATCCTGGCCTCCTGACCTTTTACCTGTAGCAGGATTTTGGCTGTCGGATACCATTTTACATCGCCGTGTATACACTCTATACTCCATGGGGAGTCAAAGGAAAGCACGTCAGGCGGTAACAGTTTCTGGAAGACCAGCGTTTTTCCAGAGCCTGAATCTACAAGGGACTGGATGGTTTTACCCCCAATCTGGGCCGGAAGTAGCCAAGGCTTACAACTTTCTCTAGGGAAGGCCGAGGCGACTGTCCTGCTGAAGGAACAATCCATCTGTGGACAGTCCACCTGACGGTGACCTTGTTCTCCGCAGGCCGATCAGGAAGAGGGTTCCCTCGCCGGAGGGTGCCGCGGATACCGCTCAGCTGGACCGGATACTGGAGAGCAGGCATCCGATGGGTCCTGTGTGCGACGTTCTCTGACGTTCCTCTCATTTGGCGATGAGCCGCCATCAGGAATTAGATGAGGTGCCCGGCGTTTGGACCTCTCCCTTGTTGGAAGGACTGCTCCTTCCGTGGCACTTGGCGGTTGCGTATGGAGGGGCCGTAGTTTCCCCATTGGTCCGGTCTCCCTCTTTGGGCGTCCGCAAGCGCCGTTAAAGCCGGATCCGTCGGGTCCAAGACACTCGCCTGGTCCTCGGCCCCAAGGAATTTCTCGAGTCGGACAGCAGCATGGCGTTTTACCCAAGAGCATGCGGAAGGGGTTATTACTTGTAGGAATTGTTCCAACACATCTTGATCAAGAACAGTTTCCTTAGTGTGTTGCTCAGGTTGTATCCAGCGAGTACACAAGTTCAATAACCGCTGAGCTAGGACCCGGGGTCTCATCTTAGAGGTGTACTTCAGGTTCTGGAACTGCTGCCAGTAGGTCTCTGGGGTCAGACCTAAGCGATTGTCACGCTTCGCTCACCACAAACAGGACTGAAGACCGCGGGGCTGAGGTGGGGATGGAAAGACACCGACCCACAACCACGCAGTCCTGTCCGGAATGCGTAGTCCAAGTCATTCAGCGTCGTAGGGTTGGAGAGGTCAGGGTAGTCAGGGTACTTGCCGTAATTCAGGGTTGGAGAGTGGAGGATGGTAGATTTCCGTAGCCAAGGTCCAGGGTAATATAAGGTAGAATGGTCAAGGGATGAAGCCGGGGTCAAAGCGCAGGAGAGTGTAGGAATCCGAAGAACAGCCAGGATCAGGACAGGAGAGAACAGACAGGTAAGGCCAAGCAGGGATCAAGACACAACTAAACAGCAGCGGTGAGCGCAATGCATAAACAGGGGTTTATGCTCAGCAAGGAATGAGAGACAGGAGCACGTATATAAGTAGGAAGGATCCAATTACCTTGCAGGGGTGTGATCCGGTCTTCCAATGGTGTCAGGAAGGTACTAATCTGAAACAGCCTGCAGGTCAGGCTTCCCTGGTGATTACTTTGGTTGCCGGGCAACCCGCGCGCGTGCGTGATGCGCGGTACGGAGCGTTGACGTCACGCGGACGTGCGGTCGAGTTTCCTCCCTGTGGGAGGCGCCGACGGCTCCCTTCAGAGCGTGCGCGTACCGGCTTGGCAGTGCGCTGGCGCGTGGGTCTGCCGTGTGACGCGTCAACCGGGCGGTTTCCGGCAGGAGTTGCGGCGGATGTTACAGCGATCCAGTTTGGCAGCTTTTACTTGTTTGTAATCCATTGCCTGGTCCACTGGGAGGCCCTGATATGTGGCCTGGGCTTCTCCTATAAGGAGTGGGGCCAAAGCGATTGCCCAGCGATCTGCATACCAGCCCTGGGCTTCGACAACCCTTTCAAACGTCAGTAGAAAAGCCTCTGGATTCTCGTTCTGAGTCATTTTCCTCAGGAGGACCGGGGGTTTGTTCGCAAGTTCTGGACTGACAGACCCCTGGAATTGGGTCAGCAGCATGGCCATCCGCTCATCCTGTGCTGCCTGCTGCTGGGTTAGGAGCTGGGTTTGCTGCTGCAATAGTCTTTCATCTCTCTCTGCCTGTAGTTGGGCCTGCTCCTGCATTAACAGTCCCTGTTGTTTGGTCTGCTCCTGCATTAACAGTCCCTGCTGTCTGATCTGCTCGCACAGAAACTCTTTTAAAAAAAATTCCATTTTTTTTCTCCATTTAAAAAAAAAAATTTTTGTGTGTGGCCCTTCAACTGCGGGGGCCTCTCAACATCCTGGCACTTCTGACACCATATGTTACAAACGAGTAGAGCCCATGAGGTGACGTCATTCGTATGTGCCCGCATCCAGCCTGACACACAAGGCCCCAAGTATGCGGGCGCATACGAATGACGTCACCTCATGGGCCGAGGTGAGAGGTTGGGCATGAGGCGGTGTCACAGTGTTGCGACGCGTCACTGGTGCGCATGCGCAATGCGTCCCTACGGAACTTTTGGCGCGAAATGGGGCCTATATCTGTGAGGAGGTATGTTTTCCTATTACACCTTGATAAAGTCCCACGGGACGAAACGCGTTGGTGCGTGGGCTGTGTTTATGTCCCTGTGAGTTTATGGAATAAATACCCTCAGTTTTTATTCTGGAGTTTTGCCCATGATTTTTTCCTTTAGGATTTTTTCCTCAGGATATTCTTGCCAGCAGTGCTCCTTTGCTCTACTCGTTTGTTGCTGTTTCTACACATCAGGATTGCACGCAGTGGAACTACCTTCTCAGATGATCTCTGGACTTCAATGTACCCCCGTGGGCAGGTAATGGGCAACAGCCCTTATATTCTTACCTTTGACCCTGTATTGGGGAAGTGTCTATGTTAAGTGGGGTGTGCTTTTGAACCATATCTGCGGTAGTCTGGTTGACTGACCGCTAGGTCTTTTATTTTGCCCCCCCCTTAACTTTATATCAAATATATGACCTTATGGATTTATTACAAGTTCCTATCTTCATTCATTTCTACAATTCTACTCTGGGTCTACACTGATATTGAGCGTCAATCTTCACATCACTCTACATTTGACACCATATGTTGCAGGGTACACGCAGCCACACGTGGGTTTCTTGCAAAGGCTTATTTATTGAGCCTTAAAAATACAGCACACAAAAACAAAAACAGCTTCTTTTCAGCATACAAAACAGAAATTAAGTCCTGAGCAGGGCTTGCCTTTTCCCAACAAGGGCTGTTTAGATTCCAGCGTAACAGTACACAAACAGTTCATCAAAATGTATCCTGAAGACAGACCTTATAGCAGTAATCCTACTTCAGCATTTCAGTACTCTCTCTTGTTCAGACTATCTCTTGATAGGATGCCGCCAGCCTCCCTGTGTGTACAGCCTGGGGTTTATAAAACTCCTTGATGAGGCAGCTGGGATCAGACTAATCAACTCAGCTGAAAGTTAACCTTGTCACTGCTGCACTGCAGACCTACACATAGGTCTGCCAGGCATAGGGCTGGTGACGTTTATTCACCCTGTCACAAACACCTACTCCATTTTGGAGACAAACTAAACAATACATGCCCTAACTATCTGTGGCTGGCTGGATAGGCCAGTTCGAGTCAAAAAAACATATAATATATTTATCAGGGAGCAATAAATGAGAAAGTTGTATCTAGCTGTGCTGGTTCGGCGTCTCCGGTTCCTCCAGATGTAGGCGTTGCAGTCCAGCCGCTCCCAGGAAGATAAGTCTGTTCTTAGTGTGTCTTGTTGTCAGCACAGCCTTTGGGCTCAAGACATCATCTTCTCCTCACGTCAGCTCAATTGTGTGCTAAGGAGTCTCTCTGCAGTTTCCCACCGGAGGCTTTTTTACATCTCTGGTTAGCCAGGTGGAGACTGGCTAATTGCCTCATTGCAATTAACCAGCTCCATGCTGGATTACTCAGAGCTCTGGGGCAGCTTTATTTAAAACAGGGATAAGCCCCTGTTAGAGTCTGGGTGAATCAATAAGCCCAGCACTAAATTTAGTCTTGCAGTCAACATTTGTGGAAATATTTTGACATCTGAATTAATAAGGAAAATTGGCCTGTAGCTCAGGCAGAGAGAGGGGTCTTTTCCTTCTTTTGGAGATACAGTAACTGATATTGTTGCAGACAGCATTTCTAATGGTGGTTGTGTCTGAAGGAAGATGAGTCTGACACAAAGACGTTTCTTAAAGTAGATAACGTTTAATAGCACAGCACGCCATTAGGACTAAGATTATAGTGCTGCCCTTGTGTGATGAAGACAGGCCACTGGCCTAGATAAAATGATCTCTCCTAAAGCACTAGTATATATACAGTACTTGAAGAAAAACCTACTTCATTCTCACGTCATTCTCCCATTATTCTCACGTCGTTCTTACTCATGCATATTCCATTTCTACCGCGCCCTACTGTAGCTTTTATCTTCTGTCAGCACTTTCCTGTTATCTTCTTTCTGTGGCTTTATGTAGGGGGCTGGGTGGTCTTGTTCCTATGTTAACAGATTTGGGGTCAGTCAAGGTAATTATGTAGCAAAAGTCTTTATCTTCAGGGAAGGTCAATTGTCCATAGACCTCGCGTATTTCTTGAAAGTTGCCTGCAGCTGTATTTGCCTGTATTTTTATAATATATGCACTGTTTCGATAGGTACCAGTCCCAGTTGTCTCAGGAAGCTAGGCCCTCATCCAAGTCTCTCATACTTACCTCATTGTTGTGAGTGCCCTGAAGCCTGCCTGGGAATCCCCACCTGTATGTAACCTTATACTTTCACAGGACTGATGTAATGTCTTTGAGCTCTCTCCTTTGCGTCAATGCTACAGGGGTGATGTCATTACATATCTGAAGGCTTGTCACTTCAAATAAGATTTCTTGTGGCACTCAGGACTTGTTCCTTTATCATGTAGGGATGTACAGTACCCTTAAGATCATGTCCCTGGATCTACTGCTATCAGCGGCGGATTTCAAATTCTGCTGCCGCCCTCCTGCTCTTTTGGAGTCCCAGCGTCGAATGACCAACGTGACGTCGCACGGCGGCGCGTTGCCATGGAAAATTGACGTTGCCACGGCAACGAGACACCGTGTGATGTCACGGGGTGGCAGGAAGGAGGCAGCCGACGCATGTAACTGCATTCCCATTAGGTCCGATAGGCGCGAGAGCACGGCAAAAGCATATGGGGCGGACATTTTGCCGTCGAAAAATGTTGCTGCCCTAGGCCCGGGCCTAACGGGAAATCTGCCACTGACCGCTATCCATATCTCTGGGTCTCAGTGCTCTATGAACTCTACCGAGTGCAGCTTTCTCTGGCGTGAGATCCAGCATTAGGGCATGAAAAAAGGCATAACATGTAAGGCCTTGGTTGTTCTGGGGTCTGTAGTATCTAATCCGAGATTTTTCAGCTTTGAGTGATTTTCAGTGACTGGATTTGTTGTTTCAGGGTCCTCGCTCATCCATAACATCTATCTGCTACTCAGAGATATCGTCTACCCTGGTCTCCAGGTTAGGGATCTTTTCCGAGATGGCTGCCATTTCAGATATAAGATGGCTCAAAGACTTCTGCAGTTCATCTGGCATTGTATGCTTGATGTCCTGCATCCACTCTTTCATATCTCTCATCAAGTAGGGTCTGCAGTCGGACTGCCTGCTCAGAGTGAGAGCTGATACTGTCTCGGTCATGTGGTGATCCACCATTGTTGGTTTGGGCGGGGGATGCTAGTTTTTTCAGAAAACACATGGGTTATTTCCCCTTTCTCGCTTCTACCATGTACAAAAGCTATTACGGTGTCTCCTCGTACTGGAGTAGGGTTTCTGCATTACGATTTTAATGTATTTAGCCTCCAATAAGGGCTATAAATGCACAGAGCTCTTGTCCCATGCAGCCATCTTTGTCAGTGTCACGCACGTGCCACCATTCAGTTTTTTTAGTGTGCCCAGGTTTTGAGAGGCTTTGATATTTTTTCCTATCATGATGCTAAATTAAACTAACCTAGGAAGGATGTGCTACTTTTCAGGAAAGCCAATTACTTGCAGTACAAATAATTCCAATCAAACATAAGCAAATGTGGAAGTCCACATCAGTCTTTTAAAACGCACACACACACACACCCCTTTGCTCATTTATGTGTAAATTAGAAGCTGCTTGTGGACAGGGACACAGAATACACATTGTGGCCCCCAAAAATATTGAAAAACATTTAGAAATCTTAATAGGAAAACATCAGCAAAAATGACAAGAAAGCTGGATTTTTGTCATACAGTATGTACCCTAAAGATGTGGTTGTGATGCAATAGTGTTAATTTATTAAATTAATCCACCACGTACAGCATTCGCCTGTAATTGAGGTGGATATGACAAGCAGTAGAGGCGTACACTAGATTTCCAATTATTTTCTAGTATTTGCACACTACAAATCCATTGCTCTGTTGGCAACAAAGGAGATCAAATATTTTCAAACACACGGGCGAGAGACAATGAGAAGGAAAACCTGTTGAAGTCAAAGGATAAAACGATCCCTTTAATCAAATATTGCTTTAATCTCTTTTGAAAAATGTTCTTAATAAAAAAGTAGGATAGAGAAGAATGGATGAGCAGAAAGTTGGATGATTTTCCAGAGCTCGATAATTTAATCAAGGGACTGCTTAAGCAGGCTTAAAGCACAATCTGGCAGAAAGGGGAATAAATAATGAAATCATAAGATTTAGTATAATTCAATTTAATAGCATATAATGACTGCTCAATCCTTAAGTTTAGTCAATCACATTAGCTGGGAAAGTACACTACCATCTCTTGTAGAAGGAAAAAATGGCCTAACACAATAATGTCCCCTGTCTGCAAGATAAAGCATTATTTCAATTATATCTTGATGCCTAAAGTTCATCTCCCTCGCTTTCTCTTTTTAGCCCATACGGAATATGATTGCTAACCATGTCTCCAGTACTGGAGAAGATGTTGTCCCCAGTCATTTGAATGCAGCTGATCTCTTCTCCAGCATAGAGATGCCTTCACATTATATTAAATAGGGGAATCTGTCTTTTTTTCTCTAACTCTCGTTCCTAGGGCTAGATCCACAAAGCTCCATTAGGTCAGCCTAAAGTTGCCTTAAATGGGAACAGATGTGTAGGGCCAGATACACTAAGCTCTGTTAAATAAGGGCAAAAAATGTTAGGTTACCCAAATTAGTAACGGACGTTATTTTCCCTGACTTTAATACATATCCACAAAGGAAATTATGTGCAAAAGCAATGGCACTTTAACTCATTACCAATGTCAGCGTAAATGAGCACTGCTTGCGTTAGCTTCAAATTAAACGCCGTAGCCAGAAGCGGATCTAGGCTTTTGAGGTCCCTAACCTAAGCAAGAGAAAATTAGGCGGCCTGGTCCCCATTGCTCACTACACAACGCACCATCACCCTGTGCTGCCTCCATCAGACCGTCCCTCTGAGCAGTTCCGCAGCATCCTAAGGATGTACAGAAGATCACGCGGTCGCCCAGGTGACAGAAGCCCGATTGCTGCCATCTCATTCTGAGAGCTGGCAGCAGCGATCAGTGTTGCAGGTCATGAATTTAGGTTTTCAAATGTCCTGACTGTGACGGAAGGGACAGCCAGCATATTAAAGGTTAAGCCCGCTGGATGACCTTACCATTCAAGATTGCTGATATAGCCATCTTACTGTAGCCAAAATGGCTGACAAAATGTATTTGTGGTCCCCCCCCATGTAGGCAGTTTATTCCCAATGTTAATTCTGCTTGTGTATTTTACTGTTGTACATTTTCTAAGACTCCATTGTGTGGTGGGTTGGGATGATAGCTGCTCGCTATGCGTCCTTCCGATACATGGATCAGGGGAGGCCGAAACGGACACTCTGAAAGATAAATAACATCAACGCCAAAAGATACCCATACGAGGAATGTTTCCAGAGTTTTAAATGAATGTACATTTTAAAGCTCTGTTGTTTTGACCCTAATATACTTTTATGACCTGCACCATTGGTATTCTCTTTTATTTCTTACGGCCCTGGGAGGAAGACTGAAGTTACATGCAGCCACATGAGAAGAATTTTTCACAGCATATGGTTTAAAATCAACTTTATCCATAGTATATGGAATTTTAACAGTATTTTATTCATTCACCATTTTGCACATTGTTTGCACATCACTTAGTGAGCGCTCCCCAAGTTTTTTATATACTATTTAAATTAAATGCTGGGGACCGCGCTAGGCCTCTGTATCTCACTTACTTTGGCTTTCAGTGACGAATCGTCATGTTACCATGGCAGCATGACGTCAAATGACCCCGCATGTTCCCGATGCCTCTTATATCGGCCTCCGTGCACAAGAAGTCCATGTAGACTAGATACGGGGGCCTGGAGCTTTTTAGGTGGCCCATTGGGGCCACGCAGGTGGGCAGAGTTTTCCGATGGACACACCGCAGACATCTCCGGCAATATCGCTCTACTGACTCCCGCATTTTGGGCCAGAAGAACCGATCTCTCACTAGGCCGAAGGTCTTGTCTATGCTCAGATGCATGTGCTCATTGTGCAAAGATAGTAGAACTTGGCCCTCCAGGCATTGGGGCAGTGCCAGTTGTTTTCTGTCAGGGTGGTTATGGTATGGGACAATCCTGAAGAGGAGACCACGATCTATGTGGAACTTATCCCATTCTTTCATAATGACTGTAGCGATGCTGGTAGGGGCTGCTTCATCAAGGAGGGGTTGTTTAGTTGGATGATCTGGTGTTTAGCCTTAGCCACCAGATCCCTCATCTGGTATATCACCAGTTCTTTCCAAGTGATGATATAATCCGGGGTGACAGACATGCCTTCGGGATGGCAATACGCCGCAGGGAGTGCTGTCGGCTGACATCTATGGGAGTCGGCTACTCTCAGCTCGGAGAATGCAATCTTGTCTTCCACTATGGCAGCCGTGGAGCACATTGCTCGCATTCCAGGGCCAGGAATTGCCTCCCACCGATCGTCGTCTTGGGTTGCACTGAGTCCAGGTCTCCTGGAGAGAGCATCGGCTTCGATGTTTAGAGGCCACGGTTTATATTTCAAGGTGAACTGATAATTGGAGAAAGCTGCCAGCCATCTGTGACTGGTGGCGTCCAATTTGGTGGACGTAAGGATATATGTCAGAGGGTTGTTGTCCGTTCGGACTTTGAAAGAAACGGTACAGATAATCGTGGAGTTTCTCCACTACTGCCCACTTGAGGGCAAGGAACTGAAGCTTATGAACCGGATAGTTCTGTTCACTTGGGGTTAGACTTCGGCTCATGTACGCCACTGGGCGAAGGCCAGCAGGATACTTCTGGTGCAGTACAGCTCCCAGCCCGTTAAAGCTTGCATTCACATGTAATACATACGGTAGCTCGGAATCTGCATAAACCAAGACGGGTGCTTCGGTGAGGCTTTTCTTAAGGTTCATGAACGCTTTCTCGCAGACGGACGTCCACTTATCTTTGAGGGGGTTCCAGGCAGATGATGCGGCCTTCTGACGAGGTTCCTTTGGATAGATCCTCAGGAGGTTGTTGAGGACCTTGCCTTTGCTGGAGTAGCCTTCCACGAAGCGGCGGTAGTATCCGCAGAATCCCAGGAAGGACCTCAGCTCCATCACATTGTCTGGGGTCGGTAGCCACTCCATCTGCGGATACTATATGACCCACGTAGGTGACTGACGTACAGCAGAACCGGCATTTGTCCAGGGATCTTAAGGCCTTCTTTACCCAGTCTGTCTAATACCTTCAACAGTCGTTCCTCGTTCTCTTCTAGAGTCTTCCCGAACAAGATAATATTGTCCAGATAGACTAAACACTCCCGGGGATTCATGTCTCCGATGGTCTTTTCCATCAAACGTTTGAAGGTTGCCGGGGCACCAGAAATGTCTTATGTCATTCGGATGAACTAATAGAAGCCGAGGGGACAGAAAAACGCCGTCTTCTCCTGGTATTCGGAGCTCATAGGTACCTGGTAGTTCCCAGACTGCAGGTCCAGCATGCTGAACCATTGGCTTCCTGACAGCGCATTGTGGAGTTCTTCTATCCTCGGCAGGGTGTATTGGTCAGGGATGGTATGATTGTTCAGGGTCCGGTAGTCTACGCACAGACGGACTGACCCATTGTTTTTGCACACCACTACGATTGGAGAGGCATAGGGGCTACAGGATTCGGTCACAATGCCTGTCGTCTCCATTTCTTTCAGGACGTCCCTCACATCTTCTATATCTCTGAGAGCGATGCGTTTGGAGTGCTCCCAGAAGGGCATGGTATCATTCAGGCGGATCGTGTGCTGGGCACTCTGGCTGCAGCCCACATCCATCTCGCTGGTGGAGAATACTTCCCGGCGGTCCTCCAGTTTGGCACTTAGCGTTTCGTTCCATTCGGCGGGCAGGGTCGATTCCCCGAAGACAAATGTCAGCTCGGACGGCTGATCTTGCACGGCGGCCGTGTTCACTTGAGCCGCTGTCTTGACGGAGGTAACTGGGTATATCCGAACCAGTCTTTGACCTTGGTCGAATGGCATGGTGTACGGGTAGATGTTCTGGATGAACACCTTGATCGTCCCCGAAATTGAGGACTTCCACTCTCATACCCTCTATAGATGTCTTCCTCGGGTATACTCTCTAGAGAGAAGTAATGGTCGGCCTCATCCCGACCCGGGTAGCAGCACACTGCGTCCATGTACATTACTCCCCCTGGTGGAATCTCAATTAACCCCACTGTGTGATTAAATAGATCACAATACCCATCTTGGGCCGAGACCCTGCAGCACTCTTCCTTCAGTACCGGATGGATCCATAGAGAAGACAGTGGTAGTTTGCTGGCCTCCTGCAGATAAGCTTGGATCACTGCCCGTACCACATGGGCGTTGGTCCCCAAGATAATTGGGGAGCTTGGATGTTCTCGGGGCTCGGGGCATATCAAAGCCTCCACTTCCATGGTCTGACACTTGCCGGTGTTCAACTGCGGTATATCCAGCCATACTTTCACCACGCCGTCGATGGGGTAGTCTTCATTGCTGAGACCCCACAGCTTCATCTTCTCTGCCCACTGCATGGGCAGGTGCTTGAGATGTTGGTCGTAAAAGGGCCGATATATGATAGTCACTTGTGACCCGGTATCCAGCAAAGATGAGGAGTAAATACCCCACTCGACTTGGGGCCTCTGGTTGGGGTGCTTCATCGGGGCTAGACGCAGGGTCACTTTCTAATGGTGGGAGGGGTGGAGTGTTAGTCGTGGCACTGTGAGGGTCATTACCCTAGGGTTGGGGGACTTGGGTTTCGGACATTCCTTAGAGAAGTGTCTGCCTTGACCACAGTTGTAGCAGCGGTCAGTGCGATCTTCTCTGGCACTGGATGAGAGAGCTAATCTCCTAGGCAGCGGGAAAGTCTGTCTGTACGGCTTCTGTGGGGTAGAATCCTCAGACTTCTCTTTGGCACTAGACTGCTTTCCTGGAGTTGCATTGCTCTCCCCTTTGGAGGAGTCCTGGGATGCCTTAGGGGTCTGGAACCGCAGGATGGCCTCCTGGTCCTGGATTTGGTCCATGAGGTCCTCAAAGTTGGGAGGATTTGTGCTAGAGATCGTACAGCACATCCTGGCCATGAGAGGGTGTGTGAGCAACACTCCTCACAAGAATTGTCTGGTTCTATAATCATCTAGGTTGGCCGTGGAAATGACGTTCTTTTTTGTCAGGGTCCACAATATCATCTGTAGCCGTTGTAGGCAGTCGGACAGGTCTTCCCCCTCCTTTTGCTTGAGGGCATGGATTTGGGCCAACTACGCGATTGGGTCGTCCTTCTGGCCATAGACCTTGGTTAGGGCCTGGAGCAGGTCTTTTGCCTCTTCATGGCACTCACAGTATAGTTGTAAAAGGTTAGCGGCCGGGGGTCATAGATATTCCACGATTCTTTGCCTTTTAACCGCGTCCATGCATGCACGTCCACTCAGGCAGTACTTGTACCGCATGGTCTCGCCATTCTTCGAATGCCTCTTCCCCCAGTGGTGTGGGCCATAGCCCAGAGAAGGTCTTCAACTTGTGGTAAGGATGCACTAGGACCAGCTGACCTATCTTTTCGGTCAGTGGTTGCAAGACACCTAAGAGTAAATGGGCTCCATGTATATTGCTGGTACTGTGGTGACTTGGTTCGGACCTTTGACTGCCAGCTTGACTTCGGCAAGGGTTCTCTGTGGGAGAGACAGGGGGGGGGGGGACCCGACACTCAGCCTCACCGGGAAAGACACTAAGGGCTTCTGTTCGTGCACTGCATTTGGGGTATATGAGTGGGCTTCCCCCTGGGGGAGCTTCAGGGAGCTGCAGAAATTGTGGCACATTGCGTCTCGCGTGGCGTCGCGTGGCGTCTCACCGGTGTTATACACTGACTATAGGCAGCTACTGGGGAAATATCCCTAGCTATGGGTTTTCCCTTTAGCAACCACAATCTGGGGTGAGACAGGGCCTACCTGGGGCCTAAAGGGGGTATCTGGCCTAGTCTGGGAGCCACTTACACCCAGACACTACCTTACCCCTCTTCGTCTCTGCTCTGACTGACGTGGTCCCTCCTCAGCGTGCCAAATGTAGCAATAGCTTAGCCGGGATCCTGTGAGCCCCATTGGCTCCTGCGGCCCATGTGGTAGCAGCCCTAGAGGCTGGTGGGAACTGTAGTTCCCCTGCGGGGCATTGTAGAAGTTGGCCACCGTACTCCTGCTTCAATGCAGCACGGGGTGTGCCAACATGGCCACCGCAACTTGTGAGCCCACTGCGCATGCGTGAGTGCTTCTGCGCATGTGTGGCTAATTCTAAAATGGCGGTGCCCTACCGGCGTCCCGCCGAGGAGCTCCGGCGACCCAGTCGACCTTCCAACTGACCGCAACCCCCGGCACTGGCCAGGTGCACTCGCGCACCTCCCCAGCCCCAGCGAAGGTAAGAGGGGGAAATCAACGGGGACCAAGGGGGACATGGCTACACATAGATATTGAAAATCTAAGTAATATGTCACTATTAGAAGAAACAGAAAGACCACCTGGGAAGGCCTGTTCACATCTCTTAAAAACAAACTAGGTTCACCCCCAGTTGGGATATCAGTCCCAATTTAGAGACGTTACCAGATCTCGTAACCAAACAGTTAGAAAATCTTAAATATCCAGAGTACTGACAATTTAAATCCACAAGAACGCACATCGCTGAAACGACTTGAGAATAGCAAGTCAATAACAATAAAAAAAAGTCTGATAAGGGAGGAAATATAGTAATCCTTGTGACGGTAGGAGGTAACCAGGCTCTCAAAAAAAGGTTACGCCCGTTTTGGTTACCCATGATCCGTATATAAGGGTCCAAAAGAGTTAGCTCTTGGGCCCATGATGAGTTTCAAGGGGGTTGGGGGGGGGGGTTGCGGAGGATCTGTTGACATAATGTTCCTTGGAGGTTGTTGCTTCCCCCATAAATGTACCCGGGAATCATGCCCGATTCTCAGATATATGTAGGCGCATTGTCCCGGCAATACCTCCTCTTGAAAACGCAAGCACGACTCACCACTAGGGTACCCTGCTTCAGCACAGCCCAAAAAGGAGAATGGGGCACAGGGATCAAACATCTATTCCTGTAGCTGAGGGAATCCCTAGTTAAAGGTGGGTACTCCAGCTAATACCCAGGTGACCCACAACCAGTATATGGTTTGTGGGTACCCCAACCGTATAAAAGGTTTAGGGGGGACTCAGAGAGTCCAAACTGAATCCAAGCGAGTCTGTGGGGAATAAGGCAGATAGAAATAAAACTACAACATTTTTCCTTTTCTGTCCCCTGTTCCCCAAGACAAGAAAATAAACTTTATTAAATGTAATGTGTTTTTTATATTCGGAACCGATGTCCAAACAGGCAGCCCATGCAAACCCATAGGTGCCGGTAAGCCTGATGGACATTGGAGTTAAAGCAGTCAGAGGATTCCCAGAGGTGAGAATAGCATTTTGTCAGTGGGGAAAGGCGGAGTACCAGGTCCGGAGATCAACGGCAGTCGTCCAGGCTGCCACTTGCTCTGCCAGACCTGGTGGAGACTGTCCCAGCGGGTGGCATTGAGATAGTCGGGGAGAAAGGTGGCAAGCTTGTGCATGTCCCTTGGCTATTTCAGATTTCCCACTGACCCGGCTTTTCTAGCCGGTTTGGCTTTGATTGATTACTTGGGAATTTATCCACGCGTTGATTGGCTGCTGAGTTTTGTGAATGAAACTCAGAATACTATAAGAATCTGTGAGCCAATCAGATTGTAGTTCTCCAGTAGTAAGAGCGTGAATTACAGAGCAACCGGCTTCGATTTGAAGTCCAGCTTTTTGCGCCCAAGTTCTCATAAACGATCGTAGCGGACGCGGCTGGGATTTTATGCCGATTTAAGCTCCAGGAGATTTGGAGTAACTCGCAGTCAGGAGGTACCAAGATCTCAGAAGAGAACGTAGTGGTGGCGTGTGGAACTTTATACCGATTTGGGTTCCAGGAGATTCCGGGCTAAGTTCGGGTCATGGTAAAACTCCTCTATAGAGTTCCCTGCACCTAGGAAAGTCTAGTTTTCAACCCCAGTCCCAAAGTAAGTGTGTCATTTTGTCTGTATTTTGTGTATCATTGTGTGTAAGCGAATTTATGCAAATAAACTACAATTTATTTCATTACCTTGTTTTGCTCAATGTATGATCCTGGTAAAAAGGTGTAAATAACCTGGTCTCTCGTGACAGTCCTCAGTCCTCAACACCGCTGACTATATAAAGGAGAAACTGAGACTCCTTTCTGACATCAACTGTTATGCTATTATGGAGAGTAATCCTACTGCACTCTATATTACAGAATTACGTAACCATAATTCTTAATGAAGGCCTCAATAACAAAGTAATATCACAATCAGAATTTGATTTCATGGTCAACAAATGTCCTATGATAGCCACGTTTTACAGCTTACCTAAGCTGCATAAAAAGTAAACACCTGCGCCTGGACGCCCTATAGGTTCCGGCATCGGCAGTATTACTGAAAATGTCAGTATCTACGTTGATGCAATATTAAGACCTTTAGTGACATTGTGGAATACCCTTTCCCTCAATAGCACCCTCTCTATCTACCTTTAAGACCCACCTTAAGACACACTTGCTTAAAGAAGCACATGAGTAGCACCATGGATAATATTAGACACATGATACATAAAGCTTGGCTCCCTGCAGACACACTTACCAGAATGCCCTCCTACTGTCTCTGTACGTTCTCCCTACCTACCAATTAGATTATAAGATCCTCGGAGCAGGGACTCCTCTTCCTAAATGTTACTTTTATGTCTGAAGCACGTATTCCCATGACCTGTTATTTGTATTATTTGTTATTTATTTGATTGTCTCGTGTATTACTACTGTGAAGCGCTATGTACATTAATGGCACTATATAAATAAAGACATACAAAACATACATACAGATGCAGCCACCAGTATCCAACCACTTGCCTTGGAAAATCTGGTGTAATCTCCCAGTAAACTGCAACATTTCTGTGAGATTTCTGCAGCCAGACTAATGGCCCATCGGATTAACACAGCGGGGGGTCCCTGAAGGTTCCATTCAAACTGAATGGGACTGCAGGGACCCCCGCTGTGTTAATCTGATGGGCCATTAGTCTGGCTGCAGAATCTCACAGAAATGTTGTAGCATTTACTGTGAGATTGCCCCAGTATTTTCCCAGGCAAGTGGTTGGATACTTGTGGCTGCATCTGTACATAATTTCAATCATATTTTAGGGACACAAAGGATATTCTTAAAAAACTTGATGGCATTATAGTTGATGTAAATACTTGGCTGATAGGAATTGATGTTGAATCGCACTATACGAGCATTAAGCATTACTATGGCATAACTGCCATTACACATTTTCTGAAAAACAAAAATGTATATTTTCAACATCATAATGACTTTGTGAAAAAAAACATTTAAAATGCGTTCTTACTAAAAACAACTTCTGGTTTAAAAATACTGTTTACCATCAAGAGCAAGGAACGGCGATGGGAACCACCTGTGACCCAACCTACGCCAACCTATATTTAGGTTAGATGAAATGGTCCAATACACTCAATATGTGGAATTGTGGACAAGATACATCGACAATACACTTCTCCTATGGAGCGGTCCACGCCATAAATTTGAAGAATTCATTGCTAAACTTAACGACAACAGTTTTCATCTCAAATTATCTACAGAACTAAGTCAAACCACTATCAATTTCCTTAAAAATAGAACGAGATCATCTGGGTCTACAAACAACCATTTTCAGAAAGGAGACATCCACTAAGAGTCAGCTTAAAGCAAATAGCCATCATCCCTATCATCAAATCAGGGGCATACCCACAGGTCAATTTCTGCGGATACGCAGAAACTGTTCTACTCTTGTCAAATTTGAGAAACAAGCTGTGGACCTCACTGAACGGTTCACACAAAGAGGTTACAGCAAAAAAAAATCTTGATACAAGCTGTGGCAGGACGGCCTCGCGGCGGGGTCAGTAAGACGCTTGACACGATGGGAAACTTTAAACACTAGTGGTTTATTAGCCACAACCAAAATAAGTACGGGTGCACTGTCCCTTTAAAAAACTACTTTCTTGCAAATTAAAGCCTAGTCCCGTTAGGGACACTAACTCACTTCTTGAGCCCTTACTAACAGGACAGCCAGCTAATCTGGTCATGCCCAAAACATGCTACACAAACGATAACCAATAAGCATAATAAGAATAAAGTCTTATCTGTTTTGCAGCTCCAACAGCAAACAGGAACACGGTTCCGGGGAGCAGGCTGTGTCCAGCCTCGCAGCAATGTTTATCTTTATCCTGGGTTGGGGTCCCAGCTGGTCCCAGCAGCAAAGCTCCTCGCAGGACTGGGGACCAGAGCAGCAGCAGCTGCTACGGCTTCCAAGCCGGGAGAGTTCTCTCCACCTTCCTGTGGAAAAACAAGCTCTCTGTGTGTCACTTCCTGCTTTTAAACCTGCAGTCTCTCAGGCCTCCTGCTTAATTAGGCTGCAGGTGTGCTTCCTTCTGTCTGAGGAGATTAACACTCTGTGAACTGGCTGCAGCGTCTCTCCATTCACTATTCAAGCCTACTGAGTCAGTGACTCTGTCACATATCCCTCTCCCCAGCGAAACATTGTCCTGTGGAGCGGCCCGTGCACCATTCCCGTGCACCAGCATTTTTGGCGAAAATGTCTGACGTCGGCCCTTCCCTCCCCCTTTTTTTTTCTTGCCTTCCAATTTAGGCATTTTCTTTTTTTGGGTAATTACCAGGCCATCTGGGCCTGAACACTCATCCTTCTCTACCTCTTTCTCTTGTGCCGTCCTGAGTCTAGGGTTGAAGCTCCGCCTTTGTTGTGTCCCCTTTTGCAAATGTCCCCAAGCCTCCTGCTGTCTATCAGCTATCTCTGCCTTCTTCCTCTTAGGCTCAGAGTCTCCCTTACCCTGTAGAAGAGCCAAGACCTCAGTTAGCTCATAGTATTCACTCACCAGTGCTTGTCCTGCTTCTCCCTCTGTTTTTTGACCTTCCTCAAAGGTTTTTTGTACTTCTTCGTCTGAATCAGAAGTCTTCCTGGCCCTTTTCTTAGAAGAACCCACACAGATTAAAGCTTCCCATGATACAGAGCTGTCAACCTTTTTCTTATCTTCCGGGCTCTTTTCCAGCTTTTGTTCCTCACCATTTTCTTTAGCTTCCTCAGAACCAGCACTACCAGTAGAGGACATGGTAGCACTCTTTGCTTTTTCAACCTCATCTTCTTTGTCACTTTCAGAAGGCAGCTTTGCACGCTTTTTAGGGGTGACCATTTTTTTTAAAAGAGGCCCATGGTGTAATGCCTTCCATCTTTCTTTCTCCATCAGAAGTGGCCCCTTCACCTTCTGTTTCAACAGTCTGTGCTGTGTCTCCCATTACATTTTCTGTAGGAGAGGTCTCTATAGACTCATCAGGAGAAGAGGGCAAACTGTCTCCTCCATCTACCTCTGCAGGATCACGAGACTCCAATGAGACAGGTACTTGTTCTGTCACATACTCTGCCTTTGTCTCTTCTTCCTTCTTTCCTTTATGCTTCTTGCCTGAAAGCTTCTTTAAACCAGATCCAGTGAAAAGCTTCCTTAGAGGGCTACCTTGAAGCTTAGTCTTCTCTTGTGAAGACAGTAACTCCGCTTCAGTGGTGATGGCTTCTGGACCTTTCTCCATCAGCGTATTTTTAGTGTTGGTTTTCACCTCATTTATCTTTATAACTTCAATTTGGGTGGGGGTCTTATCAACCCTAAGTGCACCCCATGATGCCGCTCTATTACCGTCGGCAGACTCGTAGGCTTGGGCCTTTCTTTCTTGTCCCTTTAATTTACTCCGTTGGGAGTGTTGGTGGATAACCTGTGATGTCTTTCTCATCTTATTTTCCAACTGAGCGGTGTCCAACATAGCCACATGCTCAGTCTTTAGGGCCTCGAGTATCTCGTCCAGGTCACGCTTTTGTTTCTCCGCCAACTTGCGGCCAGCACGCTCAGAATCCAGGTCCTTCCTCAGGTCATGAAGCTGTCCTTCTGCATATCTTTTTTCACTCAGTGCCGCTGCCAGTTCATCCTCTTTGGCGTTGAGTCGCGACTCCACATCTCTTAGCAGGTTCAGCGCAAGGCTTAAATCTGTTTCTTTTCCTCTATTTCTGACCTGCAATTGCCTGTGCTCCTCCCAGACCTTGTCCAGCTCCAGCTGCAGTTGGTCCCTCTCATTAGCCGTGTCGTCCAGCAGCCTGTGGGTATCAGCCATCTCGATTTCATAGCGCAATGTCAGGCAAGCCACCTGACGGACGGTCACCTCCTCCCTCTCGGCGAGTTGTATTTTGCGCTCAGCAATCTGCGTCCGCAGCTCTTCAATTTGATCCTGCAAATCCCCTCTCAGGGCCTTCACCTCTTCCCGGTGCTTGCTCTGGGCTCGCGTCAGTGCCGCCTTCATCTTTTGGAGCTCTGTAGTTTTTGTCGCCAGTATCGCCGCTGCTTCTGTTTTCCAGGCTTCTTTCTCCTTGGCATACTGACTCATGGAGATGGAGTTGCCTCTCTGCTTCTCCAGCTCTTGCTCCAGTCTCTGGACCTTTTCATGTTCCCTCTCACACAGAGTCACCTGGCTTCTAATCTCCGTCTCTAGCGATGCTCTTGTGGCGCTCAACGTGATCTTCAGCTGCTCCAGGGCGAGGCATTCTTTTTCCAGCATTTTCTCTGCATTCTGCAGAGCAGCCTGTACTTCATTTTTTTCTTGCGCCAATTGTGTCTTCACTTTCTGCGCTTGGTGAAGCTTCTCAGTCCCATCACTGACCTGACCAGTCAGGTTTAAAACCTCTTCCTTCAGGTTTATATTTTCCATTTTCACAGTCTCTATATCCCTTAAGACCGTTTCATTGGCTTTCTTCAAAGTACCCAGCTCTGCCCCTAGCGATGCTCTTGTGGCGTACAGCGTGGCCCTCAGTTCCTCATGCTGTTCTGTGGGGACATACTGGGTACTCAGCCGTTCCTGTAGCACTCGCTGCTTCTCCTTGGCTGCTTGCAGACTTGCATGTAGCTCTTGCAGCTGGCTCTGCCATAAGTGCGTTGCCAGTGTGTGCTGCTGCAGGGAGACACGTTGCATCCTCTCTGCATTCTGCAGTGCTTCCTGCACCTCTAGCTTTTCCTGGATCAATTGCTTCTCCAATTTTCCTGCTTGGTGGAGCTTCTTATCACCTTTGCTGATTTTATCAGTCAAGTCTGAATTTTTCTGCGTCAGACTTACATTCTCCTTCTTTACAGTCTCTAAATCCCTCAGGGCATTCTCATGGGTTTCCTTCAACATACCCAGCTCTGTGTTTAGACTGTGGCCCTCCTGGCGTGAGAGCTCCAGCTCTGTTTTGAGCGAGCTAGCTTCTTGCTGAGAAACTTCTAAGTCTTTGATGAAGTTTTGCACATCTCTCTGGGACATCTGATAGCATAGTCTCCAGTCAGGACTTGTTCTCTCTGATTCCATGTTAGCAATTGCGGTGTTGGCCTTATCCAAACTTGTTTTCAGCTCCTCCAACTCACTCCGTAAGAGACGCTCTGTTTTCTTTAACTCCTCATACTCAAGTATAGCTGGAAGTATACACCTCTTTACCTCGGCGTTCGCTTCTCGCTCCCTATTCAATTGTTCCTGCAAGGCATCATAATCACGGTGGGCAGTTTGGAGTGCAGAAATTAAGGCCTCTTTTCCCTGGATCAAGGATTCAGCTTCCCTTTGCTCCTCCTTTTCCTTTGCCACCGTTCCTGTGACAATTCTGCCCATCACTCCGGTCTGCAGCACATCTCGGTGGCTTGCTGACGCCTGTTGTCCTGATATCGCAGGCTCAAGTGGTTTGGTCACTTCCTCTGTGACTTGAAAAATATTTTTATTTTTCTTCTTTCTCTTTGTTTTATTAGTTCCAGAGACATCAGTGGTTGGGCACACACACACTGGACACTTTTGCAGCTTCCATCTGCGGGTTCGTCTCTCTTCTCGGGGCCACATATGCGTTGT
The DNA here is from genome assembly GCF_040206685.1 of Ascaphus truei. NCBI lineage: Eukaryota > Metazoa > Chordata > Amphibia > Anura > Ascaphidae > Ascaphus > Ascaphus truei. The sequence goes on from NC_134484.1 coordinate 339,543,854, forward strand.
CATCATAATCATCATATGGCCTGAAGGGACACTGTTTTGTATGGTTATGTACATTGCAAAACTGACACTTGACGGCGGCCATTTTAAAACCCCGTTTTTTTTTTTTTCACACCCGACGAGGCAGACTTTGCACAACACACGTAAGTTGTACGAGCTTTACAATCTTTGAACCTTCTGGGTTCTTCTTAGGGCAACATCTTTGCCAAAATTCATTTTCACTTTCTTTTTTTCCAGACAGGGCAAACTTTGCTCACAGCACTTGCTAGCTGCAAATTCACTCGCTTCAGCAAAAGGCAATTTACACAGCAATCCTTTCATACCCGACGGGGCAAAATTTACACTCAGCGCTTGCTAGCTGTAACTTCCATGCTTCAGCAAAAAATTATTTTTTTTTCCTCTTGAGTTCAGTGTCTCAACACATCTTCATCTACTGACCCCCAGAGGCGTAGCATCCCACTTCTGACACCACCTGTGGCAGGACGGCCTCGCGGCGGGGTCAGTAAGACGCTTGACACGATGGGAAACTTTAAACACTAGTGGTTTATTAGCCACAACCAAAATAAGTACGGGTGCACTGTCCCTTTAAAAAACTACTTTCTTGCAAATTAAAGCCTAGTTCCGTTAGGGACACTAACTCACTTCTTGAGCCCTTACTAACAGGACAGCCAGCTAATCTGGTCATGCCCAAAACATGCTACACAAACGATAACCAATAAGCATAATAAGAATAAAGTCTTATCTGTTTTGCAGCTCCAACAGCAAACAGGAACACGGTTCCGGGGAGCAGGCTGTGTCCAGCCTCGCAGCAATGTTTATCTTTATCCTGGGTTGGGGTCCCAGCTGGTCCCAGCAGCAAAGCTCCTCGCAGGACTGGGGACCAGAGCAGCAGCAGCTGCTACGGCTTCCAAGCCGGGAGAGTTCTCTCCACCTTCCTGTGGAAAAACAAGCTCTCTGTGTGTCACTTCCTGCTTTTAAACCTGCAGTCTCTCAGGCCTCCTGCTTAATTAGGCTGCAGGTGTGCTTCCTTCTGTCTGAGGAGATTAACACTCTGTGAACTGGCTGCAGCGTCTCTCCATTCACTATTCCAGCCTACTGAGTCAGTGACTCTGTCACAAAGCATATAGAAGAGCCAAATTCACCACATGAGAAAATCTGTTAAAAGAGAAACCGTCACATACATCTGACCAGAAACTTATCCGGTTTATTGGAAGTTATAATAACCAATGGCAGCTAATTAAATCTATACTACACAATCACTGGCATATTTTGCTAAATGACGAAATAGTCAAACAAGTACTAAAGGACTATCCAGTCATGGTTAATATAAGAGCTAGAAACCTTAACGATAGGTTAGTATAGGGGGCGCAAACCTTTTTCCCTGCGCCCCCATGCCACCAGTCACCTCACACACCCGCCCCCCCTCACCCCGACTTCGGCTCCGGCGTAATGACGTCATGACCTCGTGGCGTCATTTGATGCCGCGTTGCCATGGCAACGCGTGTGGAGCCAAGGTAAGCAAAGGTTTACAGAGGCCCTGCAGCTCCCCCGGCACTTAATTTTTATTTCAAATTTTTTATTGTTTTTTTTCAGAGGGTAGGGTACAGCATATCATATCACAACAAGCTGGTACAGAAGTCATTGGGTATTTTTTGAACAAGTTAACAATAATAGAGCTTCCGCACAGCCTGTTAGGAACCCATAGTATGACCCGTCTCTCCATCCAGAGGGGGGGGGGGGTTAATGGATGTGCACCCGTCTCTACTTTTCAAGTGAAGTGAGGATAGTTAAAAGGGAGAGAGGAACAAAGAGGGGAGCGAGTGAGGGGGAGAGGGCTGGAGGGGGAGGGGTCATGGAGCAGCATAAGAGAGGGTCGCCCAGGGCCCGACGTCCACCGAGCTCTTGAACAGAGTTTGAGTAATCTATGGGGGTTTAATCATATGGCCAAGTGTAGACGGACGTTCACAGAGGTACACAATTGGAGACTTTATAAGGTGAAATTATAATAGGCTTTATTGTGCCTTTTACTTTTCATCAGGAAATCATCCAAACGCGGGGGGGAACAAAGCTTCCATTCACTTGGGAGTATTTCTAGTGAAATCCTATGCAATTAGTTCACATCTCCATTAGTTAAGTATTTCTCCCAACCCCAAACATATAGTATGAAATAAGCAGATATTAGCAGTCTCTTAAGAATAAAAGTCTTATCTGTATCTTGGAGGGAAAATCTTCTCACTTCCTGGTTCAGCTTCAGGTGTAGTAGTTTTCCCTGTGTCTTGAAATCAGCTCTGTTGTGCAGAGCTCAAGACTGGTCAGCTCCAGAGATCTGGGTTTCTTTTGGTCAGTCTCTCCTGGGACTCAAGAACCTCTGCTCTGTCTCTCCAAAGGTCAGCTCTCAGTCAGAGCTAAAGAGAGTCACTTCCTGTCTGAACAGACAGGTTTTTGTAAACAATCTAATCAGGCAGGTGGTGTTTAGTAATTAACTACCACACTGCTAGATTAAAGGCACATTACTGAACAGGGATAAGTCCCCTGTTACATACCTCCCCTGTTTGTGGGAAGCTCGGGCTTACCACGGCCAAAGCCCATCCTTCCACTCTCATTCTAGATATCTCTGTGACTTGAATGAGAGTGGATGGAGGAAGAGAACCCTCTGTCCCGCTGGGATTGGAGCCCTTTCTCCAGTTTATTTTTGTCTCCTCTCGAATATGCTTGAGATCAGCACTCCTCAGTCGCTCGAGGAGGACTTTTTCCACGTAAAGTCTTTTTATCGCGTGCGCGGTCTTGAGATTTCTGTTGCGTCGGGCACTCCTCTTTTTGTAGACAAAGTGTATGGCAACAGTTGTACAGTAGAGCAGTTAGGACTAGCCCTTAGAGTTTTCTGCTCTTGAAGTGGTCTTTCTGCAGCTTCTCCACACCACGGAGTCGCCAGTTCAGCTTCTTCAGCTAAGGATTCTTCTGGCTTTGATTCTGCACTCCTACCTCTGTTTGTTACCTGTTGGGCAGCTGTAGGTTTGGCTAGTGCTTTCTTTGGTGGCTCAAACTTCGTAATTTTGTTTTGAAGTTGCGTGGAGTCCCCAACTCTCACTGTACCCTTGTCCTTACGGGCATTAGTTACTGTGGGATACTGGTACTTGGGCAGAGCCAATACTTTTTTCCGTATTGGAGGAATCTGTATCAGAGTCTCCTTCATATTCTGGAGCTCTGTAATTTTTGTCGTCAAGGTTGCCGCTGCGTCTGTTTTCTCCTTGGTGTACTGACTCAAGGGAATGGAACAGTCTCTCTGTCTCTCTAGCTCTTGCTCCAGTTTCTGAGCCTTCTCACTCTCCCTCTCATACAGAGTCACCTGGTATTGAAGCTCCGCTTCCAACGATGCTCTGAAGACATGCAGTGTGGCCTTTAGCTCCTCATACTGCTCTGTGGGGACGTACTGGGTATTCAGACGTTCCTGCAGCGCTTGTACGTCTTTAGCAGCCTGCAGTTTTTCTTCCTGTAGCGTTTGCTGCTTCTCCTCAGCATACTGGAGTTCTGCAGCCGGTTCTGCAGTCGGTGCTCTACGTCAAACTTTTCCTTGACTTCTTCTGTTAACTGAAAATTTTCTTCTTTCAGTTTTAAGTTTTCTCTTTTTAATCTTGAATTTTCTCCTTTTTCAGTCTCTGTATTCTTCAGGGCCTCTTTGCAGTCCTCCTTCCATTTATGCACATCTGCTTTGAGAATGACAATCTCCTGGCGTGAGACTTCCTTCTCTAGGTTGAGGGTCTGAAGCTCCTTCTGAGAGACTTTGATAACTGTACCAAGATTACCAATAGTTTCTTTAGCAATGTCCAGCTCCTCGGTGAGACTGTGTAGTTCCTTTCTGGAAACTTCCAGTTCTGTGCGGCAGCTGTTGGTCTCATGATGTGAGGCATCAAGCTCTATACGAAGAGTGTGAACCTCTTGCTGGAAGACTTTCATCTGCTTCAGTGCCTCCTCATACTTCCGCTTTAGCGTAGCCACCATTTTATCAGATTGCCTCTGCTTTTCATCCATGGCGGAGATAGTAGCCTTTGCAGTATCTAGCTCAGTCTTGAGATCCTCCAATTCGGTCTTGGCCGCAGAATAAATTGCGAGCACAGTCTTCTGTAGCTCAGCATTATTTTTTCTCTCTCTTCCTAATTCTTCACAGAGCAGATCACAGTCATGCCTGGCAATTTTCAGGGCGTCTTCAGGGCTGGTCAAGGGATCGTCACTCACTGGTTCTGGCTCCGCTTCCCTGGGATGACTAGTTGAGGGTTCCTCACTGTTGGCACCGGACAGACACTTCTTTGGGGTACACGACTTCTGCCTTGGGCCCTCTGGATATTCGGTTAACCATGGGACGAATTCTCCATTTTCTCTAGGCTGCAGGGCAACTCGGTCCCCCTTTTCCTCCACAGGATCTGCGGACGTGTCTGTTCCTTCCACGGTAAGTGAAGAACTGCTTTTCTTTTTCCGCCTTTTTGATTTGGATGACACCATCCCTGCAGGGATATTGGGGTCTCCATCTTCATTTGAAATTTTAGCAGCTTCATTATATACGCCAGGCTTTTCTTGCAGTTGCTTTAGCTGACAGAAATATTGGGTGATCTGCTGCTCCCGCTCTGTCTCCTGTTGATCATATTCGTCATCAAAGGGAGCGGTCTTTTCTGTTCGTGCCGAGTTCAGGCACCCCCACCATTCTTGGGGTGTTTTGTGGGTGTGACTCGGTTCGGGTTCCCCGTAAGAGATGTCTTCCTCTTTATTGGACTGGAAGGGCCACTCTTCCGTGGGGTAGGGTTCATTACAGGAACGCTGCATCTTGTCCTCCATTTTTAGGCTGTCAGGTGTAATTTTCTTCCTGATCTCAGGAGGCGCTATTGCAGCTGTTGCCACTGTATTTGCTAGATCCCCCAATTGTCGTAGTCCTACAGATGGGCATATTTTGCTTGTAGAGGACGTAGCTCTCACAGGCATCTCTGTAGACTTTTCTTTCTTGGATATTTTTTTTTTTTTTCAATATCAGCAGTGCTTTGCATGCATTTTCTTTTATCAGGTATACAAGATGTGCAGTTGCTAGGTAAAAAAAAAGTCTATTTGCTATACACCATTTACTTGCTGGGTGAAATCTCTCCGCTTCAGCAACAGAATTTGGTTTTCTGCCTGAGTTCAGTAATTTTCAGTCTCATCTTTGGGTATTATGGCATTCACACTTCACTCTTTGGGTGTCTGTTTTGCTCCCAAGATAATAGGCATACTTTTTTACTTGCAGAAAAAAAAACATTCTTTGCAGTGGACTATTTCTTTCATTCCCGGCAGGGTGACTCAACACTCAGCAATTGGCTTTGAAAAACCTTTTTCCTTTATAGGGCAATTTTACACTCAGCATTTGTTTGCTAAAAATTCCCCTGCTTCAGAACAGTCTTTGTATCAATTTTCACACTTTTCTGCATATACTCCATTCACAGCTGGTAGCCCTATGCGGTGTGGCAACCTTTATTTGCAAAATCAGTACCCCTCATGGGTCACCATCTGTATTCACTGCTTCAGCGAAACTTTTGAAAACAACAAACACCTATCCCTTTTCAAGGGCTGACTCACTTCTTGAACCCTGACTATGGCTGGAAGGCAAAACCCCTATTTCAATGACCGTATCACACTTTGTGATAGGCAATTATTGGTTTACCTGCTTCAGCATTCTCTTGGGATTGGGGAAAAGAGTCCATCCGTGGTTTTTGTAAGTCTCAGTGCAGTGTAAGTTTCAGTGGTGTGTGCCCCTTTAACTCTGCCTCTGCTGCTTGAGAGGTTTTTTTTTTTTTTTTTTCTCAGACTGTAGGCAAAAAGCATAACAAAAAATTTCACATAAAAACTCCGGTCCTTTTTAACTACATAGACACCTCTTATCCCACTTCTGACACCAAATGTAGACGGACGTTCACAGAAGTACACAATTGGAGTCGTTATAATGTGAAATTATAATAGGCTTTATTGTGCCTTTTCCTTTTCATCAGGAAATTATCCAAACACAGGGGGGAACAAAGCTTCCATTCACTTGGGAGTATTTCTAGTGAAATCCTTGCAATTAGTTCACATCTCCATTAGTTAAGCATTTCTCCCATCCCAAACACATAGCATGAAAATAAGCAGATATAAGCAGTCTCTTAATAATGAAAGTCTTATCTGTTTATCAGCTGTAGAGTAAGCTTCTCTGCTCTCCTGGAACCGCACCCGTGCGTGCACAGAAAAATATCAGCATCCAGGTTTAGAAGTCTTATTGGGTGTCTTGCAATCAGCTCTGCTGTGTGGCTGGCAGAACTCAAGACATTGTGGTGTCTCCAAAGGTCAGCTCTCAGTCAGAGCTAAAGAGAGTCACTTCCTGTCTCAAAGGCAGGCTTTTTGTAAACAATCTAATCAGGCAGGTGATGTTTAGTAATTAACTACCACACTGCTAGATTAAAGGAACATTACTGAACAGGGATAAGTCCCCTGTTACAAGACTCTGATACAGATTCCTCCAATACGGAAAAAGGTATTGGCTCTGCCCAAGCACCAGTATCCCACAGTAACTAATGCCCGTAAGGACAAGGGTACAGTGAGAGTTGGGGACTCCACGCAACTTCAAAACAAAATTACGAAGTTTGAGCCACCAAAGAAAGCACTAGCCAAACCTACAGCTGCCCAACAGGCATCAAACAGAGGTAGGAGTGCAGAATCAAAGCCAGAAGAATTCTTAGCTGAAGAAGCTGAACTGGCGACTCCGTGGTGTGGAGAAGCTGCAGAAAGACCACTTCAAGAGCAGAAAACTCTAAGGGCTAGTCCTAACTGCTCTACAACTGTTGCCATACACTTTGTCTACAAAAAGAGGAGTGCCCGACGCAACAGAAATCTCAAGACCGCGCACGCGATAAAAAGACTTTACGTGGAAAAAGTCCTCCTCGAGCGACTAAGGAGTGCTGATCTCAAGCATCTTCGGGAGGAGACAAAAATAAACTGGAGAAGGGACTCCAATCCCAGCGGGACAGAGGGTTCTCTTCCTCCATCCACTCTCATTCAAGTCACAGAGATATCTAGAATGAGAGTGGAAGGATGGGCTTTGGCCGTGGTAAGCCCGAGCTTCCCACAAACAGGGGAGGTATGTAACAGGGGACTTATCCCTGTTCAGTAATGTTCCTTTAATCTAGCAGTGGGGTAGTTAATTACTAAACACCACCTGCCTGATTAGATTGTTTACAAAAAGCCTGCCTTTGAGACAGGAAGTGACTCTCTTTAGCTCTGACTGAGAGCTGACCTTTGGAGAGACAGAGCAGAGGTTCTTGAGTCCGGGAGTTCTAGCCTGCACTGCGCTATGTTGAACGGGTGCGGTTCCAGGAGAGCAGAGAAGCTTACTCTACAGCAACTAAACAGATAAGACTTTCCTTATTAAGAGACTGCTTATATCTGATTATTTTCATGTTATGTGTTTGGGCTGGGAGAAGCTTAACTAATGGAGATGTGAACTAATTGCATAGGATTTCACTAGAAATACTCCCAAGTGAATGGAAGCTTTGTTCCCCCCCTGTGTTTGGATAATTTCCTGATGAAAAGGAAAAGGCACAATAAAGCCTATTATAATTTCACATTATAAACGTCTCCAAATTGTGTACCTCTGTGAACGTCCATCTACAAAGGGTATTAGAACATTTAGGAGCAATAAGAAACAAACTAGACACTCCAGATGCTCGCCATATCAATCATAATGGAGATGCCAGTTGTCTGAAATTTATAGCCATTGATCGTGTGGTTCAAACTAATAGAAGGGGTGATTGAGATAGAGAAATATTAAAAAGAGAGACATGGCCTCAATGAGGGCTTCCAATTATCTCCTTTTATTGAATAAAATCAATATTATAACCTTTGTCCCCCCCCCCCAGCCATCCTAGGTCAGAAATTATATTCTTTAAATGCTCTTGGTACTCGTCCTAAATATCACTATTGAACTTGTCATCAAAATAATTGATTTTGACTAATATGGCCATCTGAATTGCAGTTTGTTTGGATATCCACTGACCAAGATGTACAGACAGAAAGCTAAGACCTCACTGCTGCTTGATATTTTCATAAGTGGTGGGCTCTGCTAACTATATTTCCCACTGGGTGGTCTGTTCATCATGGCTGTATACCTCAGTACTCATTGTTATTCTACTTTTGAAGTTGATATAATTTGTTTGCAACTGCATCAAAATGCTTCAGTATTTTCTGTTACTATATACACATTTTTGATGACAATATATTTTTCAATTACTGTAATTAAGTAAGGTTTTAGAATGCCTTCCACCCAGCCAGGAATATTCTCAGTCAGTGTGCCAGATCCAGAGATAATAGGGCGCCCAGGGTTACCCTCTTTGTGAATTTTAGGGAGCATGTAGAATGTGCCAGGTTTTGGGTTAGCCGGTATCAGGTATCAGGTCAAGCATTTGTTCTCTTGTGTGGATCGGGAGTGTTTTAATGATCCTGTTGAGTTCTCTCGTGTATTTTTTTGTTGGATCCTCGTGCAGTTTGGTGTAATACTTTGCATCAGAGAGTTGTCTGTGCGCTTCCCGCAGGTAGTCTGTGGTGTTCATTATGACCACTGCTCCTCCCATGTCCCCAGGTACTTTCTGGAACCACAGGAGCCACTCTGGCCATAAGATGAACGATCTGAAGGCGGCCATACTCAAAGGTAATCTTAGAACACAGAAAGAGAGATGGCTGCATGAATACAAAGTTATGCAACTGTTCGGGACACTTAGCGGTGGCCTATACCAAGCCCGCAGCTTCATGAGTCACTACCCTGACACAAAAGAACTCTCTTCCCATGAGTGCTAAAGGCCATGTCTATACATACAGTGCTATATGAATGCACACACAGCTGTCTCTTACACATACAAATGTACAATGTAATTCTATCCCTATATACTAATAGGCAGTGTTCGACAAACCTATACTGTACATTTGCTCGCCCCGGGCGAGTGGATTTAACCCCCGGGCGAGTAAATATTGGCCCAAGCAGCACACGTTTGGTACTAGGTGGCGAGTAGATTTTTTTGTGTGGCGAGTAGATTTTTTGGTGATTTGTCAACCACTGCTAATAGGGACCACATAGTATCTACACACATTAATAGTAATGCAACACCCTCTTACATTTCTACACCTACCCACACCAGTTCACTACAGAACCTCCACTACAGTCCACACACACCTTTTTTAAAGCGTTGGATACATTGGGGGCGCTTTATAAATTTATATTTACACACATACATACACATACACACACATACTCTTACACCACTAACACTCAGGGACCATTTAACACCTTAAGTATAAATCGCATACTGCACGGGGGGAGGGATAGGCTTCAGTCACAGATACATTCCAAGGTGCACTGTTTTTAAGTAAAAACATTTCTTGCTTTATTCATTGTAACTTCGCCGGAAGAAGAGATCAGTGTATCTCTAGAGCTCGCACAAATAAAAGCATATCGTTAGCCACACAACAGTATCAAGAAACCTCTAACGTATAGCATATAGCAAATGTAGCCAGGCCTGGTTTCACTGGCTACCAGTCTGCCCTTCTCCTGGCAGTAAGTCCTAGTAAGAACAGGCCTGCCAAGACTAACCATGGGTTCTCCCTACCTCCTGCAGCTTCAGTGAGTCACATGAGAGGCGGTGCAACTAGGCATTGTGTCCAATCAGGGACTCAGGGCTGGTTCCTGCTTTTCCTGTACTTGAGGAGCTGCATTTCCTGATTTTGTGAGTTTTGCCTCTACCTTTGAGAGAGGCCAGTCTACCCAAATCTGTTGGCAGGGCTCTGCCAAACTGTTGCCCCCCCCCTAAGGGGAGCGACGGGAGACTATTCCTCTTACTCCACCAGGGAGTAAGAGAAGAGCTAGGAATGCTTCTGGTGCCCTAGGCTAGGAGTGCAGGTCCTGAGGATGAAAGCCTTAAGCTCTACTGATGGTTGCTGTGTATGCTGTGTGAAACCTGCAGTGTATAATAAAATATTCCTGTTTCACTATACCTTCTGCCTGAGACTGCAATCTATCAGGGGAAGGGAAGAGAACTCTCCTGCAGGAGATTTCTCCCCTCCTTCCGGGGGCCTGCAAGAGATGAAGGCGCTGACACTGTGAGTACATTATCAGTCTATGCTCCAGAAGCCTGTTCTGACATCCCCTACCATCATGCAGGAGACTCCGATCTACTGTGAGCCAGCAGGTATGCACCACCACACTCCATGTACCAGCAGCATCTCCCAGAGGGGAGGGGTGGGGGAATATGGGCTACATTTGGAGGCGCTGCTGAGATGATCAAGACAGGCTTTCAGCAAATGCAGAAAGTGGCCAGGGCCCCTGATGGAATAATGCCAGGGACCCTTGGGCACCCATAGTCCTCTTGGGAATGATAGGACCAGGGGTAAACCCAAAAGTTCATGGGAAGCTCCTGGGTACCTAGTACACAGAGTGTATGGAGAAAGGGGGAATCCCCAAAGGGCTAGACCAGTGAGGGTTACGTAAATCGCAGATCCTTTCTTATACTAAATAGTGTTGGGGCGCCCCCTGATGACATTCAGCATCAGGGTGTGTGTAGACCCTTCACTTATTATTTCTATGTTGGGGGCTCTTAGCAGGGCTGCGTGTCCTTGGAGCGTGTACCCCAATATGTGCAAGCTGCCAGAAAGGATCCCCTGTTGCATTAGGCTGAGATCAGGGCCCCGGTTGCGTCCTGACCCTCCCGGGGGTAAAACAGGTCATGTTAAAATAGCACATGTGCTGCGGTACAGTGTGCAGTGGGAGGGTTGCGTCGGCTAGTATGGCTTATCGTAACGTGACCCCCCACGTTCTATTCCACGTTCTGTATTGGGGGCTCCCAGAAGGGACCCTGGAACTGGGAGCGTGTACCCCAATTTGACACTACCCAAAGGGACAGGCTCTGTTGTATCTGGCAAAGACCCTGTGCCCCTCATGGAGATCTAAAATGGCTGCCTGGCAAGGGAGCGTGGACAGTGTGATCTAAAATGGCTTCCCCACGCCATGTCTATGCAGCACAAGTGCTGCTTGTAAAACAAATTGTTGCAGAATTCTGTCTGGGTCTCAACGCCGAGCCAGAGCCAGCCCTTGCTACCGTGTGCCCATTCTCTAAAAACTATCAGAGGCAAGAGGCACAGTGAGCGCCAATCACAGAGCTCTACCCAAACTGAGGGATGAACCGGATGTGAGCTGCCGCACTCTCAGTTCCTCGGAGCTGGCGACCAAGAAAGAGCTCTTTGTCAAGCGCTTAATTTCTAGTCGCCCAAATCCATAGCAGCATGGTTGATTGTAGATTGACCCCCTACCAAATCCCAGGAGGCTTCCTGGTAGTGGAGATAGCCGGTCGAGAGTTCCTGCGGTGCCTGTGCTCTCAATGCAGGACACCCGGAGGCGAGCCAAGTACCACGGCTCGCTGCATGCAATGCAGAACCTTCTATCTACGGCCGGTAGTGCCGCTCATCACAGTCGTTGCCCAGCCGGAAGGCTTCACAGCTACACTAATTGAAGTGGACAGCCTCGACACTGTGACCGCCCAAGGTCAGTGTGCCATAACCGATGTTCCAGGGTGTCCATGCACCCCGGTTCCAAACCCGGTTCCAAACTCTGTTCCAGTGCCGGAACCCCAGATGATGGAACCACCGGGTAAGGTGATTGCCCAGGGAGAGTTGGGTGCACCTCCACGTGTGGCACAGAAGCAGGACCACTTCCTGCCAAAAGCCAACCGTGATTGCAGGTGCCCTGGCGCCGCTCCCCTGCGGAGGTGTCCCTGCCCCTAACTTCGGATGATGATCACGACAGCCTCGCATCGGTGATGACGCGCCATCCGGCGGAACACTCCAGCTGTGAAGAGAAAGTCACCTACCTGTGACGCCGAGAGAGCGAGTCCAGAGGTCCCAAGACAGCAAGCGCTGGTGCGGCCTAAACCGCGGAGAAGCCCCCCAGCCGTGGAGGCTCCCAGTGCTGACGAGGAGGTAGCTGCGGCTGCTCCAAATGACCGGACGTCCATCGTAAGCCAGCAGAGCGGTGAGGAACCATCCCCTTACTTCCTGCAGGCTGCGACGGCGGAATCCAGAGACAAGGCCCAGCCCGGCACCTACTTCCTGTTACGCCGGTGCTGCCCGCAGACCAGACCCGTCCCCTGAGCTGAAGGGGGAAGTGGTAATACACGCACCCGCAGCAAAGGGAGCGTGTCCGGAGTGTGGTATAAAGCGTTGCCAGGCCGGGTGTAGTAAGGTAGACAATACTTGCCGGTACCGGTTGTAGAGATAGAGTGAAGAATGCCTTGCCGAAGTCAGGGAGTGGAGAGTGGAGGTTGGTCGTAGTCCAAGCCGTGTTCAAGGGGTTACCAGAGAGGGCGTTGTCCAAGGAGTGCCGAGATCGAGAGCCAGAGGGGGTAGTCGTACAAGCCGCGTCAGAACCTGTGAAAACACTGAGAGAATCCAGAAGTACTTCCATACAGAGACTATGTCGAGCAAAGACTGAGAGCAGAGAGGAGCTAGATAAAGCAGGAAGGTCCAATTAGGAACGGAGACGGGACAGGAAGAGCTACAGGGAGACACTGCAGATTGGTGCAGGCATAACAGGCCAGGTGAGTCTTGTTAGTAACCTGAGTATGCCCGTGCAGTGTGCGGGGGCGGAGCCTGAGGTCCGGGGGACGGGAATAAGAGTGTGCAGACTGAGCGTGCTCCGTAACTCGTGTACGTGTGTGAAGCGAGCCAGTGGATGGTGCAGGTGTGCGTGCAGGAGGGTGTGGGTGCGCCCGGCGCCGAGCAGAGGAATCGCCGAGGGGAGTGATCCCGCGACGGCGGCAGGGGCGAGGAGGCGTGGAGGCCGGTAAGGCAGGATTGTTTTGTGTGTCCAGGGGCTCACTGCGGGGAGGGAGTGCTCTGTGTGCGGAGCGAGGAGAACGCCGATTCCTGACACTTCCGTGTGAAGGACCCTGCCGAGTTTCCGTTGCCCCGCCCAGCGGATGATGTGTTTCCAGTGAGGGACCTGGACCTGTACTGGGACTCCGCGACGTCTCCTGCCGATGACGTAATTTCTGTGTCGACCGCCAGAGCGGACCGGGACTACTGCACCGACACACTTTATTCGAGCAAATACCCAGTATGTACCTGGCAGATACCTGGAATGTGCCGCTCCTCACCTCTGACAAGCCCCGTTGCATTTGCCTTCCCAGCCTGGGTTCATGCCTGGCTGACGGGCGGCTGATCTGTTAAATGATAATGATTAGGATTTAATAGGCTGCAATGCTTCGCGTGTGTACCAGATGGCATAAATTCATGAATTGTAATGCAGTATATATATATATACTGTGCAGTATTGCAGCCAGCAGGAATAAAATGCTTCAATCCCTGCCTTGAAAATACCTCAATGCACTCGGGCAGAAAACAGTCACAAACCTCAATACACCCGGGTATACCCGAATTCGTGGGACTAGCCGAGCTCGAATAAAGTGTGTCGCCAGTGTATGCTGTGACTGCTCCGGTGAGTACTGCTCTCTCTAGGAAGGATGCATAACTTTATATAAAGGCGGTTACGGGCCGGGGGAAGAGAAGGTCTGCAGAACCAGACCCCACCAAGAATCCCACGGGTCGCGGCGTTGCCCGACTTAAGAACTTTGCCCAGGACTATGCTGTTTCCCTAGTACCATTGCCTCTGTCCGATCCAGTTCGGGGTCCCGCGCTAGCCACCATGGGTCAGGAGGTAATAAAAAGAAGAAAGTCCCCACACTACCCACGGACTGGCGGGATTGGTTAACATCAGATGAGGGGTCTGATGGGGAGATTCCTGTGTCGAGTAAGGTTCCTGTAATGAATCCCACGATCTATAGGACCGTGTTCAGGGGTAGACTAAAAAGTTCACCGTCAGGTTTGCCTGGTAATTCGGGTATATCTTCCAGAATAGATACAGAAGACGAGTCAGTGTCTTCACCAGGGTCATCAGGTACTATTCACAAATGGTGGCACCCCTTGTTTCAGGGAGCGCACTCGCTTTGTATTAATTGATGGGGAGACCGTAGACTATTGGTGGTATGAGGGAACTTACTCTACCAAAGAGGTGGCTGAGGAGCTCAGAAAGAGAGTGAAGGAGATCAAGCTAGACATTGTCATACCTAAAGGGCCTTCTATACTCTATGACAGGCTTGCACAACTTGTAAAGCGAGAAGGGCCAAACTGCTCCAAGGAAAACAGATTCGGGCCGCACGGGTAAAATCATCATCTTCATCATCATCATCATATCTCCCCCAGCACCTCTCATCATTATCATCCTCATATCTTCTCCAGCACCCCTCATCAATCTCCCCCAGCACCCCTCATCATCCTCATATATCTGCCCAAGCACCCCTCATCCTCATATCTCCCCCTGCACCTCTCATCATCAACCTTTGCGAGACTCACCCTCTATCTCACACCCCCATCTCTCCCCCTCACCCATACACAATACTCCCCCTCCACATAACACACAATACCCCCCTGCAGACCACACACATCCCACCCCCCTGCACCTCATCCCCCCTGCACCTCACATCACTCTCCCCCCTGCACCTCACCTCACATCACCCCCCCTGCACCTCACCTCACTCCCCCCCTGCACCTCACCTCACCCCCCTGCACCTCACCTCACATCACCCCCCCTGCACCTCACATCACCCCCCCTGCACCTCACATCACCCCCCCTGCACCTCACCTCACCCCCACTGCACCTCACATCACCCCCTGCACCTCACATCACCCCCTGCACCTCACATCACCCCACCCCATGCACCTCACATCACCCCATGCACCTCACATCACCCCCCTGCACCTCACATCACCCTCCTGCACCTCACATCACCCCCCCTGCACCTCACATCACCCCCCCTGCACCTCACATCAACTCCCCTGCACCTCACATCACCCCCCCTGCACCTCACCTCACATCACCCCCCTGCACCTCACATCACCCCCCTGCCCCTCAACTCACACCACCCCACTACACCTCACCCCCCCGCCCCTCAACTCACACCACCCCACTACACCTCACCCCCCCTGCACCTCACCCCCCTGCAACTCACCTCACCCCTCTGCACCTCACCTTCCCCCCCCTGCACTTCACCTTCCCCCCCTGCACCTCACCTCCCCCCCCTGCACCTCACCTTCCCCCCCCCCTGCACCTCACCTTACTCCCCCCCCCCTGCACCTCACCTTACTCTCCCCCCTGCACCTCACATCACGGCGGCAGAGCAGGCAGGATTAGCACACGCTTAGAGCGTGCAGTCCTGAGAGCAGGCTCGAGGGGGAGGAGGAGGGGGAGAGCGGGCTCGCGGGCGGCAGAGCGGGCTCGCGGGCGGGAGAGGAGGGGGAGAGCGGGCTCGCGGGGGTGAAAGCGGGCTCGTGGGGGGGGAAGCGGGCTCGCGGGGGGGGGAAGCGGGCTCGCGGGGGGGGGGAAGCGGGCTCGCAGGGGGAGAAAGCGGGCTCATGGGGGGGAGAGCAGGTTCGGGAGGGAGGAGGATGGGGAAAGCCGCCGCGGGCCGCACAATGAGTGCTCCTGCACTGACCCTGACTTTGGCTCTATGACTACTCTACGCTCTCCAATCCTGACTCTGGCTACGTATCCCAACGATCCGCTACTCTATACTCCAAGACCCGACAAGTACCTCATTTACGCTGTCTTCTATTACCCTGATCCGGCCTGCAAGACTATCCTACACTACACCCTCGCGGTTGTGGTCGGCGTTCTATAAAATTCCCTACCTCAGCCCCACGGTCGCGCCTCGTTTGTGGTGAGCGAAGCGTTACACCACCAGAGGGAGAGTGTAGCCAGGCCTGGTTTCACTGGCTACCAGTCTGCCCTTCTCCTGGCAGTAAGCCCTGGTAAGAGCAGGCCTGCCAGGACTAATCATGGGTTTTCCCCACCTCCTGCAGCTTCAGTGAGTCACGGGGGAGGCGGTGCAACTAGGCCTTGTGTCCAATTAGGGACTCAGGGCTGGTTCCTGCTTTTCCTGTACTTAAGGAGCTGCATTTCCTGATTTTGTGAGTTTTGCCTCTACCTTTGAGAGAGGCCAGTCTACCCAAACCTGTTGGCAGGGCTCT